>NW_016804232.1:3608649-3618426 GCF_001698545.2 Rhinopithecus bieti | reverse complement strand
TACTTATAGTTATTTCTTGATTATATGCTAAACAAGAGATGGATTATTCATGATTTATCTAGGAGAGGGGCAAGGATTTCCTGGAACTGAGGGTTCCTCACTCTTGCGGGAAGTCAGGGACCCCAAACGGAAGGACTGGCTGGAGCTGCAGCAGAGGAACATAAATTGTGAAAATTTCATGGGCATTTATCAGTTCCCAAATAATACTTTTATAATTTCTTATGCCTGTCTTTACTTTAATCTCTTAATCCTGTTATCTTCGTAAGCTGAGGATGCATGTCACCTCAGGACCACCGTAATAATTGTGTTAACTGTACAAATTGATTGTAAAACATGTGTGTTTAAACAATATGAAATCAGTGCACCTTGAAAAACAACAGAATAACAGCAATTTTTAGGGAACAAGGAAAGACAACTATAAGGTTTGACTGCCTGTGGGGTCAGGCAAAAAGAGTCATATTTTTCTTCTTGCAGTGAGCCTATAAATGGACGTGCGAGTAGGAGAGATATCACTAAATTCTTTTCCTAGCAAGGAATGTTAATATTAATACCCTGGGAAAGGAATGCATTCCTGGGGGGAGGTCTATAAACAGTCACTCTGGAAATGTCTGTCTTATGTGGTTGAGATAAGGACTGAGATACACCCTGGTCTCCTGCAGTACCCTCAGGCTTACTAGGGTGGGGAAAAACTCCGCCCCGGTAAATTTGTGGTCAGACCGGTTCTCTGCTCTCGAACCCTGTTTTCTGTTGTTTAAGATGTTTATCAAGACAATATGTGCACCACTGAACATAGACCCTTATCAGTAGTTTTGCTTTTGCCCTTTGCCTTGTGATCTTTGTTAGACCCTTACTAGTAGTTCTGCTTTTGGCCTTGGAAGCATGTGATCTTTGTATCTACTCTCTGTTCTTATACACCCTCCCCTTTTGAAACCCTTAATAAAACTTGCTGGTCTGAGACTAAGGCAGGCATCACAGTCCTACCAATATGTGTTGTCACCCCTGGCAGCCAAGCTGTAAATTTCCTCTCTTTGTACTGTCTCTATTTCTCAGCTGGCTGACACTTATGGAAAACAGAAAGAACTTACATTGAAATATTGGGGGCAGATGCCACCAATACTCCCCTTTCTAGACTATACAGGAGAACTTCCAGATGTTGTCATGGCATTGACAAACTGTCAGGGTGCTGGTAGGAGTATCATGTGCTAATGTATTATAATTAACGTATAAGGAGCAGTGAGGACAACCAGAGATCACTGTCATTGCCATTTTGGTTTTGGCGGGTTTTGGCCAGCTCCTTTACTGGGTTCCATTTTATCAGCAAGGACTTTTTGACCTGTATCTTGAGCCGACCTCCAATCTCATCCTGTGACTGAGAACACCTAACCTCTTGGGAATGCAGCCCAGTAGGTCTCAGCCTTATTTCACCCAGCCCCTATTCAAGATGGAGTCACACTGGTTCAAACACCTCTGACATTATCATAGATGAAGATTTAGCTCTCTTACATGTCACCTACATGATTTCTCATTTTTCCCATGTATTGCAGAGACCTTCTTACCAACATAATCATGACTGGTAGTTGATTCTTTATGTGAAAATAGTGAGTTAAAGCAGGTAATCATAAGAATTACGTATACAATTACTGATTATTTTATCATAACAGAAAGCATATAATCCTTTGAAGCAGGGCCAAGGACTTCTTCTTGAGTATGGGCCTTGCAAAAACCAAATGCAGAGCACATCTTTAGGGATGGGGTTGCAGTTTTGGTCTCTTTAAAGTAGTGCAAGAAATTAAAAACATTTGCAAAGCAAACTGAGAACAGAATACTTCCAGAGTTTGGATTATTCTCTTTAGTCATTACTAATCATCTCTCTAATTTTAACAATATTTTAGTGATTTGTCATTATGAAAGCTTTCAACTTAGCTTCCTTACAAAGAACTCTTTGTCTCACCCTAATTTCATTAGTTTTTATAATATGAAACAAAATCAAATAATTACCATAACAAATACAACTGAAATAAATAGGTTTGCAAACAAAAATCCACAGAATTTTGGGAGGCGTGGAGCTCACGAGTGAGCACCAAGTACATGGCATTAGATTGGGCTCCAACCCCTGTTCCTGCCGTCACAGTGGGCATTTATTGAGTACTGACTATATGCCAGGATCTGCCTTCAGTGCTCAGACATATTAACGTATTTTAAGGTCTTAATAGTCCTATCTCATAAGTCCTGTTATTATTCCTCTCAGAAAAATAATGTGAAATTTGAAAATAACCAAAAGAGACTCCTGGGTGTTCTTTCAGTACACCACTGGGATTTGACTTTCTGTTGACTGGGCTATTTTACAACCATGTAGAGGAAGAGGCTAATTTATATATTTTTGTGTGGCAGACAGGCAAATAGTTTAAGTGTGAAAGAAGAAATAACCCTAAAGGGTATGATTTATGACTGTGCTGGATATTATCAGTTTTGCGTTTGACCCAGAAATCCTAATGTAATTATTAAATCATATGTATCTTCTCAAATGCTCTTTGAACTGGAATAACATCTTACTGATTTACTCAATTAATGAGCTGAATACAGTTTTTGACACATATTCATTTAATGTTTCTTAGAGAATCATGATTTTGTCTTCTTGGAAAATACACTTTTAGCATCTCATTTTACAGATGAAGATAATAAAGTGAAGAGAGGTTGATGGTTGTCCAGGGAAGTGCAGTGGTAGAAAATGGTATGCTAGGGGCTTGCATTCAGTGTACATGGGAATCCGTCAATATAATTTGCAAATGACACCAAGAGTTCCCGTTAATCTGGCAAGTCAGTTATATTGAAGAGAACATCTATTGTAGTTAAATTATTGTTTTTAGTTAAATTCAGTGTGAATTTCATTAAAATCAGTAATATAAATGGCATTTATATTAATACAACTATGAAAATATTACTTGTTCCAGATTGAATTATGTTTTCTTTAATATACAGATTTGTTACCCTTCTTGATATTTCTTTTTTTCCACATCATTGTTCCCTTTTATTATATTATTTTATGACTAAATATTTTCAGCAACTATTCAGTGCCAGATAGGTGATAGGAATACCTCAGTAAGCAAAATAAGCAAAACCCCTGACTTTGTGGAATTTATACACTAGTGGGAAGAATGCAGACAATAGTCATAACAATTAAGTAAATTGCACAGTTTACTCCAAAGTAAAAGTACTTTTGGTCAGAGCAGGGTAAGAGGCATGCCAGGATGGAGGGAACGCAATTTTGAATAACATAGTCACTGAATGCCTCATTGGTAATGCACATTCTGGATATAGACCTGAAAGAAGAAAGAAAGCCATGTAGATTAAAAGGGGAAAAATCATCCAGGAGGAGCCAATGTGAGGGCTTTGCCTGGTCTGGTGTGGCCAAGGAATGCCAAGAAGGCCAATGTGGCTGGAGCAGGAGACTCAGTAAAGAAGAGAGGATGAGGAGGTGAGTTCAGAGAAGTAATTAGGGGTCATGATATGTTAGGCCTTTGTGGTAAATGATATTCTTTATCCCATCCTGCACCCATCCCTTTGTCACGTGAGTTTGCAGACCTTCCAGCTGGAAGTAGAGGGCATGTCTCTGATCCAGGAGACTGAGCTCAGCTATGTGACTTGCTTTGGCCAATGAGATGACAGTGCACCAGTTCAAGCCTGGCCTTGAGAGACATCCTATGTTTCTGCTTGCTGTCTTGTGCTTCTGTCATCACTGTGAGAAGAACTTTCCCTGACTTCTGCTGACCCTTCAGACTTGTCATCAGAAAGCCATTTATAGTAGACCTAAGCCTAACCCACAGCTAAGAGCCAAGTCCAACCACAACTGCAGCTTAGAGGAGAGCCATCCGAGGTCAGACTAGATCAGCCAATCCACAGTCAATCTGAAAACTCATCAGCAAGTCAATAATACTCATTATTATAAAGTACCATAAAGTGGTTTGTTATATAGCATTGTTGGGTATTTTGATGTTAGACCCAAAAGATTTGTTATTGATCTGAGTGAGGATGTGAGACAAGAAGAGGAGTTATGGGTGATACTAAAACTTGGCCTGAAAAACTAGAAATGATGAAGTTGCCATTAACTGTGATGAAAAGACTGAAAATCAAGGAGATCCGGTGTCAGGAAGATCAGATGATCAACTCTGGACATATTAAGAAAACTTTTGGGAAGTTGTGCTTTTCTTAATAGTGTAATAAATAATTCAAATCAACCCTGTTACTTAAGATATATTTAAAGCTTGACAAAATATTAATAAAACATGCTTGAAGGTGCCAGAGGGCAAATAAGATCATGAAGAAATACTGGGCTATGATATGAAGGAGAATACAGGCTCAAGACTTGGAAGTTCCTTTTTCCTGGGGAATATGTGCTTATCTCACAATGGGCAGCTGGGAAGTTAAGAAATTCTGAGAGCCTCTCAGAGTTAGTGGGACAAGGATTGAAATCCAGGAACCAAAGAGAAACAGTGAGTAAAACTTTTCACTTGGGTTGAGACCATAGAAACTTGCACAGCAGGACTAAGAGTGAACTGTGGGTACTCTGGTCTTTGCATAGGTTGACTTAATCTTACCTTAATCTCTGAAATTTGAATGAGGCGATTCTGATAGAAACAAATGTAAATCCTTTCCAATGGAAGATCATATCATTCTAGATCTGAATTTATATTTTGAAATAATTTGCTAATACAATGTGTGATATATGGCAAAAAATAACTAGGAACAAAAAGAAATAAGGTAGCATGAACAAAGCTCAGCAGAAATAATAAATAATAGAAACAGACACATAGAGGATGACAATGCCAAAGTTACCAAAAACCAAATTTTTGAAACTATGCTTCTGATGAAATTCTTGGTTGTTTGTTTATTTATTTATTTACTTTTGCAGAGAACTGGAAAACACAAAAATTACTGAATGGGAAATCTGTGACTGGAAAATTCATGAACTGAAATTTGGAATTCAATGGATAGCATTTTACACACAGCTGAATAGAGAATTTGTGAATTGGAAGATAGGTAAGACAAAAACTTTCAGAAAGAAGTACTGAAAGAAAAAAAGGATGGAAGGTACAAGATAAAAGTTGTGAAAATTTCAGTGAGAAATTCTTACCTATAAGCAGTTGAAGTATAGGAGAACAGGGAAAATCATTTGCAGAAGAAATATTTTGATAAAGGTGAGGAATAGTCCCAAACCAATGAAAGGCTGGTAATACACTCATATCAATTATATAGCCTTTTCTTTTTTCTTTTCTCTTTCTTTTTTTTTTTTTTTTTTTTTTGAGACGCGAGTCCGCTCTGCTCGCCTGGCTGGATGGAGGTGCAGTGCCGGATCTCAGCTACACTGGCCCAGGCTCAACCTCCCGGGTTTACACCATTCTCCTGCCTCAGCCTCCCGAGCTAGCTGCGACTATAGGTGCCGCCACCTCGCGCTGGCGGGGGCCTAGTTTTTTGTATTTTTTAGTAGAGATGGGGTTTCACTGTGTTAGGCCAGGATGCTGTCTCGCATCTCCTGACCTCGTGATCCACCCGTCTCGGGGGCCTCCACAAAGTGCTGGGCTTACAGGCTTGAGCCACCGCGCCCGGCTATATAGCCTTTTCAACCTGGTTTCTTTCATTCAGCATAATGTTTTTGAGATTCACCTATATTTTTTCATGTATCAGTAGTCCATTTCTTTTTAATGCCAAATAGTACTCCATTGTATGAGTGTACCACATTGTTAATGCATTCACCAGTTGATGGGTGTCTTGTCCATTAGGGCTGCTATAACAAACTACAATGATCTGGGTAACTTATAAAGAGCAGAAATTTATTTCTCACAGTTCTGGAAGCTGAGATGTCCAAGAGGGCCTGCTTTTTGATACAAGATCGCTGTCTTCTCACTGTGTCTTCACATGGCAGAAGGGGCAAGAAAGCTCTCTGGAGTCCTTTTTATCTGGGAATAACCCCACTCATGAGGGTTCTTCTCTCATGAACGAATGACCTTGCAAAGGCCCCACCTGCAATAGCATTACATTGGAGATGGAGTTGCAATGTCTTAATTTTGGAGGGATAAAAACATTCAGTCTGCAACAATGGACTTTTGTGTTAGTTTCAGTTTTTGGTGACTTAAAGTGTTTATAAACAATTATGTATAGACTTTTGTGTGAACATATGTTTTCATTTCTCTCAAGTAAATGCCTAGGTGTGAGATTGCTAGATCATATGCTACATGGATATTTACCTTTATAAGAAGCTACCAAACTGTTGTCAAAGGAGCTGTAACATTGTGTATTTCCATCAGTAATCCATGAAAATTCATGTTGTTCTGCATCTTTGCCAACAGTTGATGCTACGATCTCAATATTCGTGTCCCACCAAATTCATATGTTGAAATCCTAACCTATAAGATAATGGTATTAGGACTTGGGGCCTTTGGTCCTGATTAGGTCATGAGGGCAGAATCCTCATGAATGAAATTAGTGCCTTTATAAAAGAGGCCACATGAAGCTCAGTCACTGTTTTTATCATGTGAGGACACAGCTAGAAGGTGCTATATGTGAACCAGAAAATGGGCCCTCACCAGACACCAAAACTGCTGGTGTCTTGATCTTGAACTTCCCAGCCTCTGGAACTATGAGAAATAAGTTTATGTTGTTTATAAGGCACCCAATTTGTTCTGGCAGCCTAAATGGACTAAGACAGTGTGTTTTCAGATTGACTAATTTATATTTCAACCATTCTAATAGGTTTATAGTGGTATCTCATTGTAGTTTTAATGATTAATGATGTTGAGCCTGTTTGCTTGTGCTTATTTTATACCCATCTAACTTCTTTGCTGAAATAATTGCCCAAATTTTCTTTCATTTTAAAATTAGGTTTTTAAAACGTTCTTGTTATTGAGCTGTGAGAGTTCTTTTTCAGATCTGTGCTTTATAAATATTTTCTGTCTATGGCTTGCTTGTATCAGTCGCTATTGCTTCAAAACAAAACCCTGCAAAAATCTTAGTAGTATACAACAATAGCATGTGTTTTTTTGTGTGTCTGTGATTGGGCTGAGGTTTGACTGATCTGGGCTGGGGTTGTTTACATGTCTCTAGTTCTAGGTGGGTTCTGTGTTTTCTCTACATGCATCTTGAACCAGTATGCTAACTTGTGTGTAAAACAGCAAGCAGAAACACATAAATCCTCTTGGGTGAAATGGAGAGTGATTGCTAATGGGTATGGTTTTAAATTTTGAGATTATGAATACTTTCTAAAAGTAGTTGTAGTGATAAATGCACAACTGAAGAAACTAAAAATAATTCAGTTGTACAATTTAAATTAGTCAATTCTATGTCATATAAATATATCTCTATAATGTTGTTTAGGGAGGAAAAAAGCAAAGAAAAAGTCACATTGTAATGATGCTTTTGCCTCCCTGAAAGTATCTTGGGTCAAGATGAATATTTATTCAAGTTTTTTCTCTTTAAGGAACTGTAGATTCTGTCTTCTTTTTTTCCCAAGAAAATAACACTTTGAAAGCATTTAAAAGGAAAGAAAGACAGATAAACAGGTATGAAGTTTCTTAAGGCCTAGATTCAGAACTGGTGCATTGCTCCTTCTATACACATTCTATTGGCCAAAACCTGTCATATGGACAAGCCCAAAGTCGGTGGACCAGGTAGTATACCGCTTAGTGGGAGTGACTAGCAAAAACCATGGCTACAGGAAGGGGTAAGAAAATGAAAGTGCTCATTCAATCTATTATGTATAGCATGTTCTTGAAAAATTTGCTTCATTTAGTATCATTTGCCCATAACGTTGATGAGAAAAAAGTTGATTCCCAGCTGGGGCCACTGTATGTGTGGAGGTTGCATGTTCTACTGATGTGTACTTGGGATTTCTCCAGGTGCACTTGAGGTCCATGGGCATGACTATGTGGTCCCAGTCTGAGTAAGGGTGGCCGGGTGTGAGAGGCCCTGTGATGGGATGGCGTCCTGCACAGGGCTGGGTCTGCCTTGTGCTCTGAACTGCCACAGAGGCTGAGGCCATCGGTGACCCTGAACTCAAATAAGTGGGTTGAAAAATGAATGAATGAGTACAAATTACTGTCAAATACAAATTCATAGTCTATGATAGTTATACAAATGCACAACAATAAACGATGCTGTAGAAAGCTCTCAGCGAGCCTGCCCTATTTGTGATTGTTTGAACTACATGTTTACAGGAGGTGCTCTTTACAATTTTCATGTCGTAAATATTTATTCCTTGATTTAGCTCACCACTACTAACACTGTCCCTCAGTGATTCACCAAAAATTGAGTAATTATTTTATTTGTTTTTATTAATCTTTCTTAAATGTATATACAGCTCACATTTATCCCAGTGTTTGCTATTAGAAGTGTTTGGGGTCTTTGTTTAGAAGTTTGGTGATGTTTTCGTGACCAGAAATATGCCAGAGGAATTTGTATCTATTAGCCTGTGGCAGAATTCATTTTGTTAGAGTCCTTTTGCTTAAAGTTGCAGTTTCCAAGAACCTATCTGTGTCAAGTGAGGATTCACTGTATATGTTTAGATATTAACATTTTAAAGAAAAGCAAGGAAGTGAGTGTCAAAAATCAGGACAGTGATATGTGAATGACAGGCAGTGTTTGGGAGGGGAGGATACGGAGGGGTCATGGGGAGTGCCTTCTCTCACAGGCTATGGGTTGTGGGGGGCCCCTTCTCTTACAGGCTGTAGCTCTTTGTTGTTTTAGTGTCACAATTGTCACATCATCTTACATTTTTGTTAGCTTGTCTATTTATTTCTTTTTCAATTTCTCTCAGTTTCCGTGTTTTAAAACCTCATTTCTTTCCACACTATCTCCTACTTATTATTTAGATTTTCTTATATACTGAGAAGTTCAATGACCTTTTAAAACAGTTTCTGTGAAAACAAAAACCAAATGTTTCTTGGGACACTCCTTTAAACCCGAACCTACTGCTGTCAAGTCATGGCATTTTTTTATTCTTTCTGAAATAATTTTTAAGGCCTGCTTTTCATTTAGAGAGTATCTATGATGCTGAACAGGATTTAATAAAGGATAAAGAAGTTATTATCAGCCATATTTTAGAATCTTAGGATTCAACTGGATTAGATACCTCTTACACCTATGAAACAGTTAAGCAGTAATGCTTTGCAGAAAGACAGACAGAGATGGGGCAAGAACACTACATCCCCTCCAGCTCCTCCTTCAGAGCTCCTCAATCTTGGCTGCACTTGGAGAACTTTAAAAACAATGCTGACTCAGAGCCCCACCTGCAGAGACTCCAGTGGGATTGATTTTGGGTGGAGAGTGGGCATCAGTATTGCTTCAGTGTCCCAGGCATTCGAATGTACCTCCAGAATGGAAAACACCACTCTGGTTGTGCAATGTCCTTCAGTGGCTCCCAGAACTCAGCAACACCAACTTTTTTATTTTGCAAAATACAAGTATTAAAACACCAGTGAAAACCCATCCTCTACTATCATCAATATACTATTAAAAATATATTTTACCACCCCAACATAGTAAGTATTTAATTAAGGACTAAGGTAGTGGTCTTTACACAGAAGAAACAGAGCTTTTAAAAAAATCCCCTAGCCTGCAAGAAGTATGGGATTATGTAAAAGGACCAAATCTACGTCTGATTGGGGTGCCTGAAAGTGAGGGGGAAAATGGAACCAAGTTGGAAAACACTCTTCAGGATATCATCCAGGAGAACTTCCCCAACCTAGTAGGGCAGGCCAACATTCAAATTCAGGAAATACAGAGAAC
>NW_016804232.1:3555773-3604259 GCF_001698545.2 Rhinopithecus bieti | reverse complement strand
GGGGGAGGGATTGCATTGGGAGTTATACCTGATATAAATGATGAATTGTTGGGTGCTGATGAGTTGATGGGTGCAGCACACCAACATGGCACAAGTATATATATGTAACAAACCTGCACGTTATGCACATGTACCCTAGAACTTAAAGTATAATTTAAAAAAATCCCCTTTAATTGCCATTGTATTATTTTCTCTCTCATTGCATTGCAAACAATTGCAAACTTTTTCATGAGTCATCACGAACCCCTAGAGGGTCATTTGAGAACTCTTGGAGCCAGGTATACTGATTGTTATTATCCTGGATCAGAAGGCAGCAAGGGTTTGTTCCTTCCTCATCCAGCCCACTGAGTCCTTGAAAATGAGGCCATCTTTCTGTCATTCCTTTCCTTTTCTAGTATCACAATCTTGCAAACACCTAGAAGTGGTAGAGAAACACACATTGATTTTGAGAGCACAATATCCTTTTGTAAAGTTTCAAAGATTAATTATGCCATCTATGACACCTCATTTTGAAGAGATAGTACTTATACATTCCTGATTGACCCATTTTAGTGTGTTTTTTAAAAACGTGTAAATACCAACATATGTGTGGTTAGGTTCAAAAAACAGCTGAGGGTGAGCTCTCTTACTGTTTCTGTGTTCTTAACTTTCTGAATATTCTTTCCTGTGATGAACCTTGATATGA
This sequence comes from Rhinopithecus bieti, assembly GCF_001698545.2. Lineage (NCBI taxonomy): Eukaryota > Metazoa > Chordata > Mammalia > Primates > Cercopithecidae > Rhinopithecus > Rhinopithecus bieti. The sequence continues at coordinate 3,603,574 of NW_016804232.1, read as the reverse complement.
TGACATAATCAGGAGACAATGAGTGGCCCTCTAAGATGAAATATCCAGATAGCTTCTTTGTTTCATCTTAGATAGAGATCCTGAATCAGTGGGCAGCGAATGCCATTAAGTTAAAAAAAAAGAAATCAGTACTTAAAAGGCAAATTCCTCAGAGAGAACATAAAAGAGAAACAAATATAGTTTGTTTGATCATCAGCTTCCTGTCAAAGCTGACGTCTCAAATTCCGAACATTGCATTGTTTCTTCCCCACTCTGTTTGCCAGCCAGTGCGCTTTGGGGACTGTGTTCCTAGTTTTTCAGAAGGCTTGGCTTAGCCCTCTCATGCTGATCTTTGTTAGACTGAGAAGTAAAGATAATTTTTCTCATACAATGGCAATCAAGAATGTCTGAAAAGTGTAGCCTCTATGGATTTTTGTATTTAGACATGAAAATAACAAAGCATTTTATTGTCTACATATGTCAGGCACGCTAAATCACCTCCTACTGTTTGCTAAATTTTCAGTAAGCACCAAAGGAAAAAAATATTTTCTTTCAGGCGAAGTACTTGAAATATGGAATTGTGATGAAAATTTCAGGCAAACCTGAAAAAGAAGGGAAAAATCGTACTCTTCCAACTGTGCATGAAACACTTGGCTCCCGGGCTAGGTGCCTCGTTTTCTGTGATGGTAGGTTTGGGGACCCATGAACTTGGTTCCAGAGAGAGACTGTTGAAGGTTCAATTGATAAACTCTCCTTTGAGAGAAGAGTTAATACTTTTCCAAGGAAGAAAATATTGTTTTAAACTTTGTACACAACCATCTGAGGAGAAAAGACAACTGACGATCTTAAATATCAAGTCCAATCCTGGCAAGGCCCCCAGTCACAGCCCTGATGGGTTTCTGTAGAATGCTGAGTGGATGGAGAGCCAGACGGTCCTAGGGTGAAGACAGTGATCCCAAGCCACCGATGAGAGTGCTCACAGCTTGTAACCGAGGGCAACCAGTTTTCTGTTTCCCCCACAGACAGCCTCTGGGCTATCCGTTGAGACTCATCCTGCATCTCCGAATTTGGTAATGTAATTCCATGTTTAGCTCTCTGATCTTCTGCTCTCAAACTCTGCCATTTTACATTTAGGCAGAATTCTAGGATGATTATGCAAATGCCTTTCTGGGGGCTCCTCTCTCTTATCTCAGTTGTATTTAGTACAAATGATTATCCATATCAGAGGGACTTTTCTAGAGTCTGAGATAGGACTCATGTTTTAAATAGGGTTGGATAATTTTATAACAGTTGATAAGTAAGTGAAATGTAGCCATAATCATATCTACACACTTGGTATGTTTATTGTTAGGGTGTGAGGGGACAGATTTCTTTTTATTTCTCCACATTTACCCCTTAGTGTGGACAAGGAAAAGGCTTGGTTTCCATGCTGATGCTTCGGAATCAGTTGCCATGATCAGAGTTCCCCTGATCATTTACCACACTGTCTAGGGGAGTGGTTCCCCATAACACATACAGTACTCTTGAGTCTAGAAGGCACTGAATTTAAAGTAACCAAAGGTAGTCTGAAAGAGAGGGAAAAGGAAGTGGAACTTTAGAAGACTAATCTGCAGGGCATGGTGGCTCACAAGCACTTTGGGAGGTTGAGGTTGCAGTGAGCCAAGATCAAACTACTGCACTGCAGACTGGGTGACAAGGTGAGACTCTGTCTCAAAAAAAGGAAGAGTAATCTGTGTTGATGTGGGTTTGAAGAGTTGGGAGCTAGGGATGGTGTCATTGGTGAAAGCATTCGGAGGGCTTGACAGATGGTGCCATCTTCCATGGATTTTAATTTTTACAAGAGCACCCGAAGGTATCTTTTTCTTTTTCTTCTGCTAGTAATTTTCTTTAGCGTCAGTATGTTGTCCTTGCAAGCCCATATTGGCGTGGTCATTAAATGCCTAAACATTAAAAAGATCAGGAGACAGACACTCAAATTACACCAGAATACATTTGACTCAACGGGGGAAGAGATGGGTGGTGGCTACAAGACATTAGAGCCATTTTATTCCAGGAATGAAAACCTTCAGTTAATATCCCCAAAAATCACCTATAACACACGTGGATCTGTGCATAGTTGAGATGGAAGTGGAAAAGCTAACCCTACATAAGAACAGTTGCTCAAGGATCCATTCTTTACATGTGAAATTTAACAATTATACATAGTGCTCAAGTATAGTACATTTCCTAACCTAAGAGAGGATACCATTCAAAACATACACGATTGTGTAATGAGAGGTTAGTTCAAGATGGGGCAGACTCAGAAGGATGATAAAAAATACCTGACACAGCCTTCTCAACCCAAACTCTTCTCACTACAATGGAGAGACTCTGTCGGGTTACTTTATCATGTATAAGTTGCTTAACTTAGATCTTTAAAAGCACTGTATATTTTTGTTTCACAAAAGATAATAGTTACTATCAATGTTTTCTATTGAAAACTAAGAGTCAAATTCTCCTTAGGGCATTTCTTTGTTGAGCGAGAACTCTGGGACCAGGTGGAGCGCATCAACAATTTTAGTTGAGACTCTGGGTTCAAGAGTGAGAATAGAGGAAAGCAGTGGCACCATGGTCTGGGACATTGCGGAGTGTATTTTTGTGTGTTGGCGAGGAGTGAAGCAAAAGATATGTCTGCTTCGGCATAGGTCTTATACTACTAGTTTTTTTTGTTTTTGTTTTTGTTTTGGAAAATTTAGAAGATATAGAGAAGTCCAAGGAAAAGATTCAAAATACCTGTAGCTTCATCTCTCTAAAAGTATCTCTGTTAATATTATAGTGTAAATCCTTCCTCTCTTTATCCATCTTATCTTCCTCTTTCTTTTTTCTTCCTCATTTTCTTCTCTCCTCTACCTCCCTGGCTGCCTGCCTTCTTTCTTTCCTTTCTTCTTTCCTTTTACTTATTTTACACATATGGACTTACAACATTAACTTTGTTCTATGATCTTACACATCTCCAACTCCATGGGGATGAACTATAAATCATTTCACCCTATTATTGAACTTTTCATCTATTTCTGTACTTTTGCTATTATAAGTAATGCTTTATTGAACATCTTTGTAGTTATTATTTTGAAACTGCTGGGTCAAAGGGTATAAACATTTTAAGGTTTTTGACATAACTGTTAAAATTGTCAATTGACTTACAAATGGGTTTTACTATTTTTTCTTCCACTTTGTAGAATTTGACAGTACCCATTATTCTGAGTTCTTAAAAGCACTGTATTTTATCTTTTTTTAAAAAATATTTCTGCTTGAATTTTATTAAAAATAGAATAGTTTTACTGAGTTTTTTTTTTTTTTTTTTTCGTATTACCCCTTCTCTTCTGGTAAGTCATCTCAAGTATCAAGGAGAACAAGAAACAGATATGGAAATCTGCTTTTGGGTGAAACCAGGAGACAGTTAAAAGCCCAGAAAACAGAATATTTGAAAGTGCTGCCAAAAGCAGGGGTGATCAATTGACATAGGATACATGGAGGGCAGCCTGGAGAAGATGCTGGAGAGAGAGGACACTGGAGCTGCAAATCTCAAAAAGAGTCATCAGAAACCTCGTTTTCCAAAGCAAGGCTGGCAGTAGTGGGAACCTTGGTGTGCACCATCTGCAGCTGCTTCTCTCTCCCGACTTGGTGCTGATAGGATAGGCTGGGCTGTTTGAGGACATACAGAAAAGCCGTGTCTGCAGAAAACAATTTATTTATGTGACTTAGGAGGAGAAAGACTTTGCAATGGGAAAATTCAATAGCTGCTCATTATCCTGAGCGGAGAGAGAGTAAAGGCCAAACTCATGGAAAACTAGGAATCATGGGAAATGTTTCTTCTAGTGTGGTCCATGCCCCTGGCTCTTAGGCACACGAACTTCCTGCAATTATTTGTTTAGGAAAATCTCAGCTTTTAATGATGAATGATGGAAAAAAATAAAAAATAGAACCAACAGAGGATCTAAACCAAAATACCATAGCAAAATGAGAAAAGAGATAGGAAAAAGTGGTAGATAAAAAACAATTTCAGAAAAAACAGCTTGCCATGCATCAGATAAAGAATTTCATGCAAACTTTTTATTATGACTAATAGTGAAATGCTAGAGCTGAGGGAAGGGACCACAGGAACACCAGAGAGGGTGAAGGGAGGATGTGGAAGAAAATCGAAACTACCACAGAAATGCAGGTAAAATCCAAAGAAACATAAGGAGGGATGGACACTGCTCAAATCCCAGCAGGAGACAGAAACAGAAGTGACAAAATTGAGTAAAATGACCTGAAAATAAAGCATTACAAAAACTGAAGGGAAACTGATGAGTCTGGAAGACAGCAAAGGTGATCGGACATGCTTAATGGGAACTCCTAAAGAAGAAACTGAAGGAATGCAACAGAACCAATATTCAAGTCAGAACTCAGGGTAACTCAAGGCCGGGTGTGGTGGCTCACGCCTGTAATTCCAGCACTTTGAGAGGCCAAGGCGGGTGGATCACCTGAGGCCAGGAGTTCGAGACAAGCGTGGCCAACAAGGCAAAACCCATCTGTACTAAAAATACAAAAAATTAGCCCAGTGTGGTGGCAGGCACCTACAATCCCAGTTACTTGGGAGGCTGAGGCAGGAGAATTGCTTGAACCCGGGAGGCAGAGGCTACAGTGAGCCAAAATTGTGCCATTGCCCTCCAGCCTGGGTAACAAGAGTGAAACTCTGTCTCAACAAAATAAATTAAAAAAAAAAAAAGATAACTCATAAAATGAGATGAGTTAAACTTAGATATTGTAGGGGCACTCTGTACCACAGGGAAAACAGATCCATTTCAAGATTCTGGTAAACTTACTGGGCTTCAAAAAAGATCTAAATCAGTTCACTCTCCCCCCATAAGGTTATTTATAAGGGGACCAATAAGGCTGGCTTAGTCCTCTCCACAGCTTCATTCACTGTTAGAAGCAAGGCATCATACTTACAAATTTATAGTCAAACCATTGTTTTTACTATACAAAAAATAACCCAGATAGTCTTTAGCATATTCCAAAAATATTGATCTCATGAGCTCTTGAGGAAAATCTATAAGATAAGTTTTGAGAGTGACAATTGAATCTACTTATTTGTAGTATAAAAATATGGAAATTAAGTCAACAAAACAGAAGGTGAGGGATATAGAGCCAGACAATATAGAAACGGTATAGCAAACTTTGAAAGGATAAGAAGGATCTCACCTTATGAATACTTGTACAAAATAAATAAAATGAATAAATGAATCCAACAGCACACTCAAATATAATATATACTATGATCAATTTCTGGACTTACTTCATAATTACAAGGATGATTCGATGTTAGATTGTCTATTAGTAAATATCTTATTAATAGAGTTAAGGAGAAAAGCCATATGATTATCTTCAGAAGTACTAAAAAGTTATTTTACAAAATCAAATACCTTTTCTTTTCTTCTCAGGTACATTAGCACTCAGACGAACTTCTTTTTTTTTTTTTCCCCGAGACAGAGTCAGCTCTGTCGCCCAGGCTGGAGTGCACAGGTGCAATCTCGGCTCACGGCAACCTCTGCCTCCCAGGTTCAAGCAAGTCTACCTCAGTCTTCCAAGTAGCTGGGACTACAGGAGCACACCACCACACCCGGCTAACTTTTGTATTTTTCAGTAGAGAAAGGGTTTCGCCATGTTGGCCAGGCTGGTCTTGAACTCTTGACCTCAGGTGATCCACCGGCCTCTGTCTCTCAAAGTGCTGGGATTACAGGTGTGAGCCACTGCTCCCAGCCAGGATTTTGCTATGAAACAAACTTTAGAGGCCACAAATGAAAGACTAATCCACCAGTTGCATCAAACCAAAAATCTTCTGCATAGACAAAATGTCACATAAATGAAATCAAATGAAGTGTGTCCCAAACTGGTATCTCATATTATAGACCAGGGCTTCTTTCTCTCCTCCTATGGAAAGAGCTCTACAAAAGAACAAAATATTAGCAACACCATAATAAAACAGACAAAGACTGTGATAGATTTTTCATAGAAAAAACATATATAAATGGCTCTATAAAAACCGGAAATGAAATATCCAATGTTACTCAGAACAAGAGAAACTCAAATTACCATACCCTGAGTGACCGTTTTTTATCTTTCATATAAATGACAAAAGGCAAATAATTTGATAACGTTAATGACAGTGTGAAGAAGAGACACTCTCTTACACTACTGGTGGAAGTGTTAATTGAAATGATATTTTTGGAGGGTAATTTGGTAATACCTGTCAAAATTACAAATTTTGCACACACCATTTCACCCTACATTTACTTCTAGGAAATTATCCCACAGCTAAACTCATTCATTAATGGACTGACATTTGCACAAGGCTGTTCACTGAAGCATTGTTTGAGTAGCAAAAGATTGTATACAATGAAAATACTTATAAATAGGCCTTGTTAAAGAAACCTTTGGACATTCACACAGTGGAATCATATTATGTAGCTATAAAAGAGAATAAGGACATCTTTATGTAACAGTGTTTTTGTTCTTTTGGGCTGCTATAAAAAAGTACCATAGACTGGGTTGCTTATTAGCAACAGAAATTTATTTCTCACAGTTCTGGAGGCTGGGAAGTCCAAGGTCAACTTGCTGGCAGATTCAGCATCTTCCTGGTTCATAGAAGAAGGCTTTTAGCTGTGTCTTCATATGGTAGAAGAGGGAAGGGTCTCTCTGGGGCCTCTTTTATAAAGGCATAATTCCAGTTCTGGAGGGCTTCTCCCCATGGCCTCATCACCTCCCAAAGTCACTTACTGCAAATACCATTATCTTGAGGGTTAGGATTTCAATATATGAATTTTAGAGAGACACATTTGGACCACAGCAGTCAGTATAAAAATATCTTCAAGATACATTCTTAAATGGAAATAGTACAGTGTAGAATTTGGTGTAAATATGCTACCACTTGTGAAATAAAAGGGGAACATATGTATAAGCATTTGCTTGTACATGTCTCTTAAAGGATATGCAAAAACAATTAATGTTGGGTGTTTACGGGGAGGAAACTGAGTGTTTGGGCACAGAGACAGGAAACATTTATTGCATACTCATTCATCCATTTGGAATTTTGAACCATGTGAATTATCAACTCCAAAAGTTAAATACAAATACATTAAATATTCTTTAAAATGCACCTCTTCTTACTCCTCTCTCCAATAAAATAATATAAAATAAAATAGACCACTAACTTGTAGCCCTTCAAGATATTTTCTTTGTAGCCTTTGGCTTCATTTTCACTCTCTGCTCATGTTTATACTCATTGCATCTTATGTCTCCAGTTCCTTTGCTAGGTCCTGAGAGGAGAGTCCATATTTCCCCCTCCTCAGTTTCCCCAGAGTCAGAATTCAAGTCCTCCCCGGGCCTTCTGGCTTTTTGGCCTCCTCCCCATTTGTTTTCCTGCATGCATACACAGGAGGCTTTCTTCTTGCACTTGGGAAGGGGAAAGGACAAATGCTGTGAGCAGGCTAGGGCCAGAGGAGAATGAGGACAGCTTGCTTCCTGGCCATGCCTGGTCATTGTGGGGAGAGGGAAACTTAGAAGCTGACAGAGCTGTTTTCAAAATACATTTTGTGAAGCTTTGGGAGTAAGCATCATCTCCCCGGATGAAGATGATAAAGGTGAGGCCGCTCTACCATTCTAGAACCCATCCCTGAGCTATTGCCCCAGGAGCCAGCTGGAAATTCCTTCAGGCAGCCTGGAGGCTGCAGCGGCCAGGAGACCAAGGCAAGAAGCAGCAGATGGCCCAGAGGGGGCATGTCAGAGGCATCCTTCAGGGCTCCCAGAGGTAACAGGGGCCATTAGCCACAAGAGAAGCTTCCCACTGAGAGCCGGGCTGTGTGTCGTGGGTGGTGTGGCTGTCAAGATGGAGGAACACTTGGAGCCATTCGAATTTGAACATGAATTTTGATCTGATTCACATTTAAGTCTAGTGACCAGGTGAACTTTGGGTTATTAGTTCACATTTGTTGAAATAATTTTAAATCAAAATATCTGTGAGAATTAGAGATATTTTGAAGGCAAAATTGTCCTCTCTGTTTGGAAAGACACTGTTCTTAAATAAGAGAGGCCTGTCCGATCCAGCCGGCCTTCAGTGTGCAGTGGGCGCCCCCGCAATTATCTGCAGCGTCCCAACTCCTTCTCAGCTTTCTTACCGCTGTGCGTATGCCCACGGCTTCCCTCTTCCTGGAAACCCCACTCCGCCCACCCTCTGACCTGGAAAATTCCTATTCATATTTTAAGACTAAAACTAATTCCTTTTAAAAACACTTCTTGCCCTTTCCTGTACACAGATGGAGTTTTCATTTCTTCCCTGTGCTCCCAAAATATACTGTGTCTACTTCTGGATAGCACTCACTGGGTAGCATTGTAAGTCCAAGCTCATGGGACACTCCACAGTGGGCTTTTAGAGGTAAGAGTCAGGCTTTCCTGGGTTGTACTCTTAGCCCTGAGCACAATGTGGGGTACCCAGCAGCACTGCATGAAGGGGGCATACATGATTGGTTCTTTCTCCATAGGTTGCAAGGGTAGTGGCACTGAGTGAATGAGATGAAGTTCTCATCTTCTGTGTATGCGTCTCTAACAGGAACTTCTTGGAAGTGAAAGGGAGGACAAAGTCAGAGCAAAGGGTGCAGATGGGCAGCACAAGGGTATGGGAGGTTCTGGAGCCTCTGCCACCTCCATCCCATTTGTAAATGTCTAACAGACGATGCATTATTGTATGTGCTGTTCACTAATAAAATGGCATTTGAAAAGTTCTATATTTTAGATTTTCTTGCAGCTAGTCTCAATTCACAAGGTTTTGATAATTTGAATTTGATAGTTATTGACCAGTTAATTTCTCAGCACTGCTGAAACAAGCCTTAGTAAGAGAAAGGAAATGGGAAAGTAGATGCTGTCTTTCTTCTTCCATCTATTAACACCCTTTCAGTAACATGACAAAAACAGATCCACAGAAGCAGAGGAGGCTGGAGCCATCAGTGGCCATGGTCACAGACACCCCATAGCTTTGAGCTGAGCCACGTGGGCAGTGTGTACTGAAGCTGAATGAGCCTGTCCTTCCCTTGCCTAGGATTAACCGCAAGAACAACAGCTCACAGTCAACTCGGCTTCATCCTTTCTAATGCATTTCATACTGGAGCTAATGCTATGGGTGTCTAGCCAACATCCCCTTAACTGATCAGGGTGCCTGTGTCCCAGCTGCTGTGGCTCAGGCCGTCCCTTTCTCTGCAGCTGCTGGAAGCCTCCTGACCTGAAGCTGTGTCTGTCTCTCTCCTTCCCACCCTCTGAGTGTGTCTGACCAGCAGGGATCCTTCCTCATGCTCCCACTCTTGTTACTTCAGTCTCACTTTTCCATTCACTCTTTTTTTTTTTTTTTTTTTGGTCCAAAGATCATAAAACACAGAAAGGGCAGTGATTCCAGCTGTGTGTTAACATTGCGTGGGAAATTGTTTCCAGTACACATTCCCAGGCCCCACCCAGAACTCCTGGACCAGCGAATCCCCTGGTGGTTCTGATGCAGGCAGCCTTGCCTTGATCTGTGCATGTTCACCTGGCATCCGCTGTAATGGGCATGAGTACCCATTGCTGTTGCTCCCCCTGGGTGACCTCTGTTGAGTTGCCTAACTTCCCTATGCTGCCATTTTCCCATCTATAAAATGGATGCCACCCACCTAACAATATGGTTGTGAGGATTAAATCCAGTAATCATGAAAGCATGAGATCTGGTTAGAAAGTTTATTAGCTAGGAAAAAATTGTCAGATTATGAGAGAGACCAGACTGCAGCAAATTAAATAAGAAGAAAGTTAATTTCCATCCCTGGGCAGAGAAGGTAGACACACCAGATCTGGGATGTCATCAGTGACCTTGGCTCTTTGTAACTCTCTGGTCTGATATTCCCAACATTACTTCATAGTCCAAAATAGTTTCTAGAACTCCAGCAATCACATTCAGGCTCCAAACATGAAGAAGGAGGAGAAAAACAAGGGCACACCACCTCCTTGTCAAGGAAATGTCCTGAAGTTCCCATATCACTCTGCCACTCATATGGCAGAGAGCAGAGCTTATTCATATAGACACATCCAGCTATCAAGGGGGCTGAGAAACGTCTTTTACTCCAGGAGGCAATGTTCTGGAGTAAAATGGGTGTTCTATCACTAAGGAAGGAGAGAATAGTTATAGGGACAACCATCAGTGTCTACCACAGAAAAGGAGCTTTGATGCCAGCCTTCTTGGATTCAAATCCCAGCTCCACCAGCTACTAGCTTTGGGAAAGTTGCTCAACAATCTTGCTTCAGTTTTCTTATCTGTAAGTGATAAGAATAATGCAGCATGCCTCAGAAGGTTATTATAACGATTAGATACTCCAATATAAAGTGTTTGGTGTACAGTGGGTGCTCAATAAGTGTAAGCCATTACTATCACCGTTTTGAATTTCCATCTCCATTGTGTGCCATATCCATTGCTAATATCTGAGAGTCCAAAGAAAATAAGATAGTCTCAAGATGATTTCGCCCCCATTTGAATCAAGTGCCACAATCCTCCCGGTTGTACTTGAAGTTCCCTCCGTCTGAGTCACTTCAGTGGTTTTTGCCCAGATGATGGGACATGACCTTCAGAAGGCCTCCACTTGTTCCTGAGTCCCTTGAGGGCCTCAAGTGTTCTAGGTAATGAATACTTAAGTCACTCAATGTTTGCTAAGTGCAGAGGAGCCTGGCTCCAGTGGAATTGGGAGATGGGGGTGGAAGGGTGTGAAGCCCAGCTGAAATGGGCTCAGTGGGACCATGGACTAATGAAGTGGATCCCATGCCAGAGCAGAGGGGGATTGTGAGAGGAGGGGGTGCTGAAACACAGGGCTGGGTGTGGCTTTCTTTTCTGGCTTTTCTCTCTTGCTTGTGGCAGCTCCTAGACGACTGATTAGAACAGGAAGTAGGTGTTGCTGATTAGCTGATTGATAGATGGTTTTTTTCTTCTGCAGGCCGATTGTGTGTGCTGACATGCACCAGGCACGAAGGTCCCTGTTCGAACCAGGAGAGGGCCATGCTCTGCAGTTCTGATACTCAACACCCCACCCATTCTGGGTTTGTGGTGTGTGTCTGGTCTCCAGGGAGCCCTCATGTCTTAGGGGGCAGACGATGGCCCATGCACACAAATGGAACAGACAGCTCATCATCCGGTTGCGTTCCACCTGGAAAAACACTTTCATTTTCTGTCTCTGTCTAAAGGTAAACTACTGAACACAGCAGAAGTTCTTCATAAGGTAGCTCCTTGCATTTGGAGTCTAGAGTTTCAGGTTTAGGGAGGAGAGCTGGAACTGCTCACTTGGCCCCTGTCTGGTCATGAGACATTTGGAGTGGCTTATCACTTTTGCTCAGTTTTCATTTATGAAAAGAGAGTAACAATATATTCTGTTGGCTTGGTACTATTTTTTTAAGGGAAAAAACCTGAAAAGTAGAAGAGAAACCTTAGGAGAGAGGATTAGTTACATTTCCAGAAATTAGTGCTGTGGGTTTTCTTGGTTTAGCTACTTGTAAGAGCAAGTGAACCATAGTACTTGTATGTCTAATGACTTTCTACTTCCCTGATATCAAATCAACCTTTCCCTGCCTCTCATAGATTTTCCCCTCCTTCATCAACGCTCAGGGAGTCGCCCCATCCGTCAGAAGCCCCAGGATTCAAAATGGGGATAGCTGAGAACTTGGCACTATTCTATTCCGAGTGTGAAACATGTGGCAAATTGTGTTTGTGTAGATACATTTCTGGATACGGATGTTGTGGCAGAAGGAAGATAATAAATGATGTGACCTTTACCCAAAAATAGTTTAGAAAATGGACAAGACACACATCCATAGAGAACCCTAACAAAAAGAAGGTCCCGCCAAGAAAGTGGGGTATTTAACTGTCAGGAAAGAGTAGTCAGGTCTGCCCACCTCTCAGGACTGATTGAGAGATTGCATGAAGATCAAGAGGTTATGTATATGAGGCACTTTGTAAACTGTAAAGTCCTATGCCCATATTGTAATTTACTCTTGGTTAAGGAAGGCTTCACAAAGTGAGGGGCAGTGGGGGTAATCCAAGACTGACCTTGAAGCACAGGAGGATAAAAGACAAGGAAGGGCATGGTCAGGAGAGATGTGGGCTCTGCTCACATTACACTTGAGAGTTTGGCGTCTGTGGCTCCATTTTACAGCTAAAGACACTGGGAGTCCAAGGGTGAGCAGTTTGTCAAAAGATACAGTGAGAGACAGAGCAGGTCTACAGCGCTTTCCATGTAGTTTGTGAGAACCTAATGTGAAGTTCAAGCTCAAAGTCACAGACCTAGGTCAACCAGCTCCAAGTCTTGAATTTATCTTCTGAAATTGCTTCCTTCAGTTCAGGGTTAGCAAAGGGAGAGTATAAAGAAATGAGGCCAGGAAGACTGATCTCAAAGTGCTCTACAGAAGGCTTTGGGGTGGGTGGGGAGCCTGGGGGTTAGCAGACTAGACTGATTAACTGGGTGGCTGATTTCCAGCCTTGTTGCTAAAAAGATTTTAGAGAAACACAAAGGACCCAAAGCAGCAAGATAAAATTAAGTTAAAAGAAGTGAAGAAATAAGGCAAAGAGAAGATAAAAATAGGAGTGAAAGATGAATCCAGAAGTGAGGCTATTGCATAAAATGCATAATGTAATTTCCTGTGCATTTGCTGGAGATGGACCACACATTTGGCTCTGCACAGCATGAACAGGGAAACAAAATCAGTCCTACGATCTGCAGCATCCATAAGGGGAAGAAAGGACGCAGAGAAGATTCCCTTGTTAGGGTAGAGCTGGATTGAGAGAGTTTCTGTCTCTTGAAGTGAAAGAATCCCTGATAAAGACCTGGATTTGGCCACAGGAAGGGCAGGGGAAGGAGTCTAGTATCCCGCTGTTATGACAGCATTTTCCAGGTTGCTTAGTGGCGGGGATGAGTTGACGGGTGAAACAGGAGCTGTGGCAGCACCTCAGAGACCGCAGGTGGCCTACAGAGTCAGTGAACCCAAGCAGAGGAGCCACCAGACAATTAACAAGCCGCCTAGTTCTTCAAGCTGGAGACAGACAGCTGGCCAGGGCTGCAGGAGAATCTCAGTGCCCCTGGAGAGGTCATTCCCGGCAGGGCCCGGCAGGGGCTAGGCCAGCTTGCAGCCCCATGTGGGAGCCTTCCGGGCTCTGCTCTCAGAAACTGCCCCATTCTGGAGGGCCCAGAGCCAAGGGGCCGCCTGCTCTGCAATACTCATTCCTGGGTAGTTAGTTGTTCATGGAGACACGTTGCATGAGAGGAGGCTTTGCCAAGGGGCTGGAGCCAGGGAAAATGGGGGCCCCACCCAGAAGCTAAGGCAAACAAATCAGGAGCAATTTAGGACTTGCACCTGCAAAATACGAACTGTTAAAGTGTTTTGTGATCAGAAAAACATGATTTTGCTGCCTGCCTTTAATTCCATCTTGGAAGTTCTCTGAATGTCATGCTGAGATTTAATGTAGAAGACAAAGAGGAAGGAATAATTATTCTCTTCTGTCTACTGTTTTCCTACTTTCTATGTTGTATACACAGACACACACATACACACACACACGTGCACACACACACACACACACACACAGAGTCCTTGGTTGTTTTAAGTGGTAATAGTGTCCTCTGGAAGCAGCCTAGGGTGGAAGGGTTCATAGAAAGCACCCCTGAGAAAATCCCCACTGCCGCGTTTGAGGGTCCCTGGGGAAGTTGATTGTGCGTCTTCCCAGGAGCTATGACTTCTTCTTATTCTTCCCCTGTGTCAGCAGCTTCCCCTCAGCCATTGCCAGAAGCACTTAGCCCCTGACAGCGCTTGCCGGGGTTTCACACTATCTGAGTCATCCTTTACGAGCCTGCATGCACTCAGTGGTCCTCAAAGCCCTGGTTAAGTTTGAGCCTGGGGATTCTGGAAGCATAATGCAGGTTTCAGGGCATGACACTCCCTGCTCTGTGGTGGGCCAGGAGCCAGGAGGAAGCCAGAAGAGGCTGGGTTCTGGAATTCTCCTTCTTGTCATTGGAAGCTTGCAGTGCTGTGCTGGGGCCATTTAACATATTCGTGTTGCAGGTGGTGGGATTTTTTATTCCAGATCTTCAGCCACACACTGGGAAGGACCTGGTTGTGCTCAGGGAGCCATCGTTGGTCAAAAGAAGGTAACAGGATCCTGTATGTTTTTTAATATTTTTGCACAATATTTATGTCTTCAGCTGAATAAATTCTCAGCAAAAGCAAAAGCAAAATCTGAAGATTTGGGGCAAGAGTTCATTTCCGTTTAGCAAGTGGAGATTTAGGACCTGGTATATCGTCATAGCCCTGATTATTCTCAGGCCAAAGGAGATTAGGTCGTCCAGCCTATCTCCAGTTTCCTGGAGCAGGATGGAGAAGTGAGAGCAGAGAGATAAACAGGGATGAAGGAGGGATGTCTGGATGGCTCTCCCCTGCCATCACACAGAGATCTCTAACTCAACAAATGTAAAGTGCATTTACTGTCTTTACTCCCAAATTGCTTCTTCTTTATGACTCCTTCTCCCAGTCCCCAAGCCCATAATCCAGTCATCTGGTCACCTGCAATTACTGCACCTAGCAGGTGTCCTGGCCTCTGTCTGCCTCCCCTTTCCCAACCTTCCCCTCACTCTCAGCCACAGTCATCTTCAGCTGGGATCTTAGAGAAAGCCATAGTCATCTTTGACTGTGATCCTTCCAGTGTTTTCTTCTCGCCCCAAAGCCTGAACAGGTCCTCACAGGCTACAGAAGGAGAGCTGGCACTGCTCACTCCCAGACCTGTCTCTGCCTCTCAACCTGGGACCCTCAAAGCCTCAAGTTTAGTGGGTTACCTCCAGTTTCTCACTCTCTCTCACCTCTGAATCTTTGCACACACAATTCCTTCTGCCTGAATCACCTTCCTCTTTCTTATTGGGCTAATTCAAGTTCACTCTCCAGGTCTCAACTTAAATATCTACTAATTCTCCCACTTCTACTCTGGCTGCATATTGGAAGTGCAAGCTTTCTTGGCAGTCATTTCTGAGCTCTGTGAGGGCAGGGGCCATGTTTATACCTTTCTGGTGGATTTCTAGAATTTAGTACAGAACCAAGGACACAAGAGGTACTTTATAAATATTTCCTGAATGAATGAGGGAGTAGATTAAACATCGTGTTATTAAGTCTAAGCCAATCATGGTAACACCCAGGTGTTGGGAAAAGAGCATGAGCCCTGGAATCAGACCAAATTTTACTTGAATCCTGGGTCCAGCAGTGGCAAAGTGTATTAGAATTCTCCAGAGAAACAGAACCAATAGGAGAGATAGACAGATAGCAGATAGATAGATGGATAGATAGATAGATGGAAGATAGGTAGAAAAAAGGAAATAGGATATATACAGAGATCTGTACATCTATCTATTGGTGATATATAGATAGATAGATAGATCAACTGATTGAGAGAGGCTGCGATTGAGATTTATTTCCAAGAATTGGCTCACACATGATTGAGGGCTGGTAATTCCAAAATCCACAGGCCAGGTCCAACAGGCTGGAGACCCAGGGAAGGGCTGGGGTTGCAGCTGGAGGCCGAAAGCGATCTGCCACAGAATCTCCTCCTCCTCTGGGACTTCTGTCTTTTGTTCTATTTAAGCTTTCCACTGATTGGATGAGGGCCAAATACATTATGGAAGGACATCTGCGTTACTCGAAATCTATTCATTTAAGTGTTACTTGCATCTCTAAAGTACCTTCCCAGAAATGCCTAGACTAGTGTTTGACCAAATCTGGGTACCGTGGCCTAGCCAACCTGACAATAGAATTAGCCCTCACATGAGGTGATCTAGGCGAGTTATTTAAGGTCTCCTAGCCTCTGTTCATTTCGCATTGATGGGATAACGTGATGCCTGTCTCACAGGGCTGTGACAAGGATTAAAGCAGACAGCGTGTCTGATAAACAGCTGTGACATTGCTGGCTCATGGTAGACAGTCTCACTTTCTTACCTTGCTCTTATTCCAGCCATGCTCCTCCCCAAAAGGAGGGCCACGTGGTAGCAGAGCTTGGGAGTGCAGGACATTTTCTGCTCCTTCTACACCTTTCTTAGTGGAGAGGAGACTCCTGAAGGAGAAGGACCCTCTTTTCCCTGTTCCTAGAGGCTGGCTGCATGCAGCCCATTCATTCTATTTCCATACTCATGGAAAAGAGGGCTCGAGGAGTGAAATTCTGCTGAGGTCAAAGCCACATGTGGACTCCTGAATAGAAGTAGAGGTAAAACCCAGACTGGAATTGAAGTCTGTGTTTCTTGCAGATTTTATATCCTGTGCACCCTGCCCAGCCTCTGGGTTCCATAGGAGCTCTGAAATCACAGAAAGTCAGCAAACAAGATGCTATTTCTACCAAGGATCCACTGAGCTCCTTCTCCCTGTCCACAGATATTGCAAGTGGATGTGCATACAGGCCTCCCTGTTTGGCTTTTGTTCTAATTTCCTTGAAATAGTTAGAGATGATTTTGTGTGATTAACAAAGTTCATTTCTTTGGTAAAGGCAAGACCCATAGACGTCCTTCTATTTTAAGCAAAATTAGCTTTCTTTCTTTGTAAAAAAGAAAGATAAAATATTGCCTATCATGTGTGTGGCCTGAACACAACCTTCAAAACATCTTAAAGGTTATCCATCAAGATTCTTAAAAGGAAATATATTGTTCTTAATTATTCTTATCTTATTATATAATATGCTGTGGATTTATTTTTTAGCCTATAATCTTATGCCAAAAGAGGCCATTTAGGCTTATTTTATTTGTAGAGTGAAATAGAAACAAAATATACGGGACTATGTTTGCTATTTTAAATTCTACTCTCTATTACTTTTCCTTTCAACTTGGAAAGGAATTTTGTGCTACGGATCGACGTTTGGCCCAGGGTCAGCGGCGCTCCCTGCAGGCTGGTGGGGAAGGCCTAAAGGAATTCTGGGCCAGCAGGCGTCCATATATTTCTTCCATAATCCTGTGTGCGCAGGGCGAAGTATCAGGCAAAGGTACAAATAAAATGTTCTGACTCCACATATGGTATTTTGGGTTTACAAATCCTTCATAAACTTTTTCCATTCCTATCAGCAGTTTTATTCATTATGGGACATCCAGCAACTCTCCTTTCGGGATTATTTGAGAAGCAGCAAAGGCTTACTGTGAAAGGAGCACGTTTGCTGTAAGATTTGTGCAAAGATTGAGTGCCTGGCGGGGAGTAATCCCTAGACTGTGGATCTCAAATGTTTGGTGGGGTTTCCCCTACTGCTGGCTTTCATGTTCTCAGGGCATCATTGCTGTGGTGGTGCAGCCTTAATGCTGGGAAAGTGCCTACTTTCTCTTTTCCCCCAGGGCCCCAGGGTCATGTCTATGGGCTGGCTGACATGTTTTCTCCTTTCTCTTTCCTGTCTGCATTCACCTTGTGTTTTCACTGATTTGGGGGTTCAGAGTGGGAAATCAGGCCAAAAATATATACATTCGAGATTTTAAAACAGAGTTTTACCCAACATTCCCCTTGCAATTTGAAATTATGTTCCTCTTTCTGTCTCTGTGTAAGTCTGGGTTTTGACCAGTTTATGGAAAAAGTATATATTGGATCAAAAAGAGGCAATAGTTGGGTGTGATCCGGGAGCTGAAGTATCTAGACACATCTTAATGGGTGGCCTCATTCATAAGAACAAAGAGAAGGATCCCTTGCTGACTGAGTAGAGGAGAAACAGACATCCTCCGGGGCTGAGGCTGGCAGGGGATGCTAGAGCGAGCCAGCCAGTATGAGTTCACAGCCCAGGTCACACACCCTCCCCTCTGCTTGGCAGCAAGCCCTATGCCTGGCACAAGTTATTGAGTGTTGTTCAATGTTTTGGATAAATTAAGAGGGGCAAGTGCCAGACTAGATGGTGCCACATTTTTTACTCTGTCCTCTTCCAAACTGTAATCATCCTGGTTCCACCTGCTAATTACCATTCGAATGTATCCCTTCCACTACAATGGCACTGCCTCACCTCTGACCATTGGCTTCTACAGCTACTTACTGTTACTCCAGATTGGGGTCCTAAGCTGCAGTCAGACCACCAGATAGATCTGTGGATCCTCAGAGAAAGATCTACCTGTTAGCTAATAAACTAATAAACTTCAGCTCAGGGCCTCACTTGTATGATCCCTTCCAAGAGCTGGGGGGAGGCCTTGCAATGTGTTCACATGGTCATATATTTTTGTAAAATATATTAAAAGTGAACTATATTTAGCCATAATTGGTTAAGACTGCTTCCCCTTTCTGTTTCAACTTCCCCTCCTTGCACCTACTGTTGGGGTGTCAGCGTCATCACCAGCACTTTGGGGCCCCAGCTAAAGGGAAGCTGAGTTGCAAATATATTTAGTTTGGGTTCAGTAGGGGATATTTTTGTGGTTGGTAGTTGTTTCTGAATGCAGTTAAGTTATTACTAGTCATCCTGGTGTAGGAACGGCTTCTAGGAATACTCCTACGGCCCCCTGCACTGACGCACCCAGCCTCGTGACAGGAAGTGGAGGGTCAAACGTCATCTGGTGATATGAATTTGTCCTGCAGCATCTGATACCAGACGTTCACACAGAATCAAGGAGAAGCAAAGTTTGAAATATACAAAGCAGGAAGCTGGTCTCTGGAAAATTCTTCCAAAGTCAGATATGTAAAATTGTAAGCAGAGGACTTTGTTTTCAATGACAGCTAGTCAAAACAGAAGTTGTCTCCTTTCAGGAATATAGCATGCCATGCTGTGTATACAATTATACAGGCCTCATACATTTTTCTTTCCTCCTTGATGAGAGTTCTGCAAAAGAGATTTATTGGAATTCTCATGTTTTAACCTATGGTTGTGGTATTTATCATCATTCTAAAGTTTCTATTTTTTTTTTTTAAGTTTTATCTTCTCATTCTAAATAAGTGTTCAGTTTTATACCTAATTATATATTCTTGGTTTTGAATTGTTTTGCTTAAAAAGGGCTCCTCATATTCTATAATATCAGATTCCAGAAGATCTGTGTAAGATACTGACTGTCCCTGGGGTTGTAGTCAGCCTGGTCTTCTTTTTTTTGTTAATTTTAATTGAGATGGAGTTTCACTCTTGTTACCCAGGCTAGAGTGCAGTGGCTTCATCTTGGCTCACTGCAACCTCTGCCTCCTGGGTTCAAGTGATTCTCCTGCCTCAGCCTTCCAGGTAGCTGGGATTACAGGCATCCACCATCATACCTGCTAATTTTAGAGGCAGGGTTTCACCATGTTGGCCAGGCTGGTCTCAAACTCCTGACCTCAGGTGATCCACCTGCCTTGGCCTTCCAAAGTGCTGGGATTACAGGTGTGAACCACCACGCCCGGCCAGGCTGGTCTTCTTAAAGCAGAAGGCTAGTAGGTGACAGCTTCCTAATTGGAATCCTTTGACGACCTTCACCCTTCATAAACTGACATCCACTGCCCTCCTTTCCCTCTACCTTTACCATGCTATAGACCAGCCATGTGCACACTGACAGCTCCTGGGACACACAGATTCATTGTTCACCCATCACCTCCTTTGACCATGTGGCTCCCTGTAATCCCAATGACTACTTCAGTATTTGTTCAATAATCTTCTGTTTGTCTTTCAAAATACAGCAAAGGCAGAAAACAACGCAGGTGAGGTGAAAACCTGCCAGCATTGGAGTTGGCATAGGGTGGCCTGCAGGGTCATGAGTGTTCACAGCTGGCCTCCTTGAGCCAGCCTTTGTAGGCTTATAGAGCCTGGAGCTCAACCATCAGTGGGAAATCTGGCATATACCCCTGGTGCCTGGCTCCTTACTTGACACAGAGTGAGTGCCAAATCTGTGTCGTGAAAGGTGTCCACGAGACATCCCACTGTGGGTCCACCACCTAAAGCTCTGCAGTAGGAAGGATGTTGGTCTGGACTCTGTCCAGGACTCTGAACTTTGCTTTTCCCTTCCCCCTGACCTTCTGGTTTCTCCCCAGTCTATGTCACACGGTGCTCTGCAGTGGCTGTCTGGTCTGGGTATGGAATATCTCCAGCCACCTCCATCCTCATGCCTGCAATTCCTGACATTCCTGCTTTGCCCCATCTTTCAAGGCCAGAGCTCTGGGAATACCCTGGAAAGAGCCATTTGTTTCAGCTTCATTCTTCGTTTATCAAAGTTGTCTCATTATCTTTCTATGCTTAATTAGTGTCTGCCAAAGGAAAGGTGTCTGTAAATAGACTTCATCTTATATTTGTGACTGAAGGGTCCAAATCACATGTGGCAAAACAGAGCAGTAACTGGAGTTGCAGATATTCTTTGATTACATACCTGGTAGTATTGGCAGGGACATTTATGACAATAAAGAAAAGGCCAGTTATTGTTGACAATATTTACTGAAAGCCATTTCAAACAAGCACTTTTCCATTATTTAATATGTGCTTTATTAAATCACAGGACTGTTATACTAAATTAAGTCAGAGTTGTAGTAAAATTTATAGATGATTTCCCCCTCTTTATTTCCCTTCCCGTCATCTTCTCTGTGTGAGTGTATCATACAATCTTTCATTTCAGTTTAGGGATTTACATGTAAGGAAGATTGTGCCAAGTTACAGTCCTCCCTTGCCTCCCTTAGAATGCACATTATGTATCACGAAAAGATATAAGGAGACTCTGGGAAACATCCAGGCCAAAGAAAGCAAACGTTAAATCTATCATTCTCGAAGCATGCCCTTGGCCAACTTCACAGAACTCTCCTGTGATTAGCTTTTTGGGGAATCATGAAAACGGTTTCCTTTGCATCCCCAAAGTTATGAACTTTATTTCTTCTTCCACATATCCAACTGGCCAGTGTGAAAGTCCCCCAGTTTCTCTGGCTGGAGAGGGATGCAAATGCGGTTCCAATCCTGACTCCCAGGAGCTGCAGAGATAAATCAGCTCTTCACGTTTGCCATCTCTAAGGTTCCTTCACTTGGGTGAGCAAGGGGAGGGGTCCTCAGGACAGCGCATGTATGTACCTGTTCTCAAAGCAGAAGCTCACCATTGTCCTGTTGGCTTGACCACAAGGAGTGACTCAGGCAGGACAGCCCGTCTCTCAGCCTCTCCTCTCCAGGCCCAGAGCTTTAAAGATGAGATCATCTTGAAAGATCGTTTATCTGAAGTGCACTGTACTCAGTGGGGGCTGAGAAGTCCTCGAGGATTCCAGAGCTTCCTTTAAATGCCTACCAGATGAAGGGGGCTTTGGTGTCACTCGAAGACTGGCATCAGATAGATGATAATTTCCCAGATATAATTTCATCCAGCTGGACTTGATACCAAATGCCAAATACCAGAGAATCATAATAGACCAGTCTTCATGAGTGAGACACTTTCAAGGACATTGACTGTTATTGTAACAAAACTACAGTCCAATTCCCAGCTACACAAAATTCTGATCTTGCTTTCATCTTTTGCAAATAATAAGGGTTATAGTAGGATCAAGAGTGCGGGCTGGGAGTACAAGATAAATGACAACTCACCACGCCTTCTTGATAATACTAAAAGGAGACTATTTATTTTATGCAAAAATAGTTATAATTCTTATGTGTGCTCAGATCTATTTTACCCCAAAAGATAAGTAGCCTTTTTTCTCCTTTCTGGCAGATAATTAATAGTTTCTTATCTACATTTCCCTTGTCCAAACTAAGCTGTTAGGCAGGGTAGAAGAAAAACATGGGCTTGTTCAATATGTTAATTATAAGGTTATGACATTATAAAATGTAACCTAAATACAGTGGCCTTAAAGATTCTGAAATCTGTGCCAAAAACAAATCACATAAGGACAGAGTCACCACAAAATGTTTGAGAAATGACCAATTACATTTGTTTCTTATTTATCTGTCATTTCTTTGAGTAGAGCTTATGTTACTTTGTAACTTTTATTTTTCCACTATTTCAGTTGAATATTTCAAGTGTGAAGTGAAAGGGATTGGGGACACAGCTGTGACATGCTATTGTGAGGCTAAGATGTGTGCAGTGTTTTAAAAAGGAAAAAAAAAACACTTTGGGAGGCTGAGGTGGGCGGATCATGAGGTCAAGAGATCGAGACCATCTTGGTTAACATGGTGAAACCCCATCTCTACTAGAAATACAAATACTTAGCAGGGTGTGGTGGCGGGCACCTGTGGTCCCAGCAACTCAGGAGGCTGAGGCAGGAGAATGGCATGAACCCAGGAGGTGGAGCTTGCTGTGAGCTGAGATCGCGCCATCGCACTCCAGCCTGGGCGACAGAGTGAGACTCTGTCTCAAAAAAAAAAAAAAAGGAAAAAAAATATGTTAGGCAAACAAAGGTGCTTCTTAGCCTATGATTCTGCTAGGTCCCCAAACATCTGCATGGCTTATTTATTTAGTCAATATCCTGGACTCGAGGGACTGAGAGCCTGTAACAAGCTTACAAGGACGTTGCTAAAGAGATGGAGGCAGGCCGGCCTTAGCTGGAGAATTTCCTACTAATGTAGTTGTGTGGGAAAGAAAGGCCTGACAAAGAGGCAAACGGAAATTTTTCATATTTCCAAATTTTGCGGTAACCTAGCTTGGACTTTAAGCCACATCCTCCTGGAGTTGGACTGGATTCCTCCTGTTTTTCTTTCTCTGTAGCTAACCCCTTGGTGTCAACGTCTCTCAACAAATCTGATGGTTTCATCTGCCCAGCAAACCTCATTGCTTCCAACAAATGGCTTTATTTAATTTTGGGGAGAAGATTAAAAACAAAGCATTCTTCATAGTTTATATCTGATGTTCATGTTTTATATTCTTCTCATTCAGATTGTATTCTTCTGCCTGCTTTCCAGGGGAGAAGTTTGTGTGTAATTCATTGCCCTATTCAAATCTCCTCTCATACTCAGTCACTGCACTTAAGCACATCTGGATGCCAAGCCCCACCTTTAGGTGCCAGTGTCCTTTACAAAGAACAAGCTGACCCTTTCTTATGCCTGGCAGGTGGTGGTGGGAGGAGCTAGGGTAAGGGTGAGGGAAGAAGGGGCTTCTAGTCTCCAAATTCTTCCACAAAGTCAACTGCCTGTATTCCACGTCTATCTTTCTCCTCTGATACCCGCTCCAGTGCATTTCCCTGCCCTACCTCACCCGCTCCACCTCTTTTGTCCCTAGTCCTCCTTTTCATCTGGCAGCTGCATTCCAGAATCTCCACCACATACCCAGGCCTCACCTGCATCTGCCACTCAACACTGGACTTCCACAGAGTACCCTTCTAGCTGACCTGGCTACACTTTGGGCGTGGCACATACTAGATATGATTATTCCAAGTGGCTGACTTTTGCCAAGCCCCAAATTGTATTTTGCCAATCATTCTTTTTATTCCTTTAATTTTCAATCCCTTATGTATTTCAATAGGAAATGTAATCCATCTGTGTCTGGTTCATTTGCAATTACAATAACTCATTAGAACCTTGTGTTCTAAGACTCATTGAATGTTCAAGAAGCCTTCTGAACTTTGTCACCAGACCTTATAAGCACTCTTCCTAGAGGTAATCTTTGGCCAGCTATGAAGCAACTTCAACATGACACTGTGATTTCAGTTCAAGAAGTAGATTAGCTAAAACGTGTTTTGTCATCCCTATTAAGTTATTGTTCAGACTATATGTTGGTCATTGCATTCCCACAGGAGGATATTTAATTAAGAAAATTACTTGTGCCTGGAGGGCAAAGCCTCACACAGTGCCCTTCATTACAGGGTGAGGGGGGCATCCAAAGCCTTTGCAGTAATTTCTCAACAGTTGTGAACAGAAAGTACTCAAGATCCAACCATTGGCTGGGCGCGGTGCCTCATGCATGTAATCCCAGCACTTTGGGAGGCCGACGGGGGTGAATCACTTGAGGTCAGGAGTCTGAGACCAGCCTGACCAACATGGCGAAACCCTGTCTCTACCAAAAATAAAAAAATTAGCCGGGTGTGGTTGTGTATGCCCATAATCTTAGCTGCTTGGAAGGCTGAAGCAGGAGAATGGCTTGAACCCAGGAGGCAGAGGTTGCAATGAGCCGAGATGGTGCCACTGCACTCCATCCTGGGCGACAGAGCAAGACTATGTCTAAAGTGTGTATATATATATACATGTATACACATACACACATACATACACACACGCACACACATATATGTGTGTGCGTGTGTGTGTATATATATATATCAGTTCCAATTCCTTCTGGGAAATGTTTAGATACATGCATACACACCAGTGAAGATATCAAATGGAATTGAATGGTGGCAAAAGCAGAGAATGTGCACAGAAGTAGGTCTTTGGGGACGGAAGTCACTGTATAAGTGGAGCTACCTGTGGAAATGATGTGTAGACAATTGAAATGGGGACTAGAGTTTCCATTCCGGGAAAGTGAGATAGATGAGGAGAATAGTTTTAACTGCCCTTGCTTTGCCAGGTACGAGAAACTACATACAAAGTGAAGTAAACAGTGGATGTCGAGATATTCAGACTATCTCCAGGGCTGTGGGCAAGGCATGCGCTACAGGAGGGAGAGCTGGGGCAGCTTGTGTTCTTCTGTGTGCTCTCTGGGGAAGTCAGTCTCTAGTGCTGCTGATTGGCAGCGCATGGCCTCCCAGACAAACAATACTAAATGCTCAGTCTTTGCAGAATCTAAGTGAAAACTTCATCTTGGACGTGTCTGCCATGACAGGTCTGACAGGCAGTCATGTGTTTCAGTACTAGGTCCATGCTCACTGGTTATCACTCGGGTCATGTCAGTGGTTAATTATTCTGTAGCCTTCTCTTTTGATTTACAATTTGTAATCCCATCCCATGCACAAGCTAGTGAGAGCATAGTTGGGGCTCCCAAGGAGTCACAAGCAGGGGGTGCTTTTGATGGGTTCCAATATAAAATATGTGTCCTCCACCAGAACAGTGTTATACAAAGTACAGGGCAGACTCACACCAGGAGAGATAATGAGAGAAAAACAGAGTCATAGAGAGGGGAGATCCAGTTTTGTCTGTTAGGAGTCCAGCTACAAGCCACACTCAGACTTCCTCCATCCCTAATTCAACAAGTGTTGAGTTTTGCATCTTGTATGGAGTCAGACATGAGCCTTCTCTTCAGGGAATGAAGGCTGCTTGATGTGGTCAACATGATAAAGAAAGGAGATGTTTGGAGAGTTGGGGGCTCCCTCCCAAAGGAACCAGTGGTCAGCACAGCCCCTGTCCTTGTCACTGGAATCCCTCCTCCTTCGTCAACACACTTCCAAATCCTACATGCCACTCCAAGTCCAGCTCAAGTCCCATTTTTCAATGAAGCCATCCCAGTCCCTTGTTTGGGTGGTGTCCTGTTCATCTCTGTGCCTTGTTTGCTCACAGTCCCTGAAGCTTTACTGATATTCTCTTGCACTCATATTCTCCTTTTCTTAGATGTGTGACTGGTCTCCTCCAAGTACATGGTTATATTCTCCATGACTAGGATTGCATCTGCGAAGCTTGGTTTCTCCACAATGCCAGGTATAAAACCTTCATTAACTGACTTTTCAACAGGGCTCTGAGCCTCCTTGAGCCTCCTGAACCCTCATGTCACTCCATGTGGCCACACTGGATAGTACTTGGGTGAATTTTTATCTGATTAAGAAAATGAACTGCTGGGCTCTGGAGGCAGCAAAAAGGGGTAGGTCAGGGATACAACAGAAATGAGATCTTGAGAGGCATTCTTGATTTCTTGATACAGAGAGGGGGTTGTTTGCGATGGTGGCTTCAGGGAAGGATGCTTATCTGTGCCCTGTGCATTCGGAGAACTCTAAGTCTGTAGCAGAACAAATCAAGTGATCTTTTGGCTTTAGATTCATTTATCCAGACAATATGAGGCATCCTGGAGTTGCCATCTTCCCTCCTGGGAGCTTTCTTTTCTCCCATCTGCTACATCTTACCCAGATGAGGCTGCAGATCAGCAACACGGTTGGTCTTAGATCACATCCTCCCTGTGCTCTTTCTCTCTCTTGTACAGACAAGAACCCAGGGTGTCCCAATGAGAGATGCTATGATTGGATATCATCACCATAATTTAAATTAAACTCTACATAAAGTATACATTTTTATGAAATGAGATCAGTCCATTCTCACATCTAGGATCACTTTAGATCAGTGACCCCCATGATCTATATACAATGTCACTGCATTTGAAATTTATTATTTTATGTAATTTTTATTGTACTTGCAACTCCACAGACTTTCAACATTAGGATTGTCCTGCTCAGCAATGTGTACCAAGAGGGGGTATGGTGTGAAAAGGAAGGGAGAGCAGAGAAGTCACGCAGGAAAGTGCAAGTAGCTGACTGTATGATTAACTGCCTTGAGTGCCACTGAGAGGTCAAATAAAATGGCCAAGAAAATAAATGTTGGATTTGGAGTATGGATGTAATAGTCGGTTTGGACAAGGGCAGGATCAGAGATGTCTCTGGGGAGAAAACGAGATTGGAATTCTTTGAAGTGTGAATTGGAGGAGAGAAATTAGACACGTGCAGACATCTTTCATGAACAGTTGGCTCTGAAAGATACATGGGCTAGAAGGGTTTTTGCCTTGCTTTGCACCCTTTTCTCCTAACCCAACTCTCCCACGATGTTGCCAGACTTACTCACTTTCTTCTCCTCTCACCCAGGTCCTGATCCATTTCTCCCCAGTATCTGACAGTTCCTAATGCTGAGGATTTTTGTACTTCAGATCACATCAGTCTCTGAGCTTCTCTATGCGTTCTCTTCCAAACGTGATCACTGTGCTCCATCCTGGCATTACACTCATCAGAGTGATCTGCTAAGCTAAAAAAGGCCCCATCCTTAAAAATAGGAAAATCCAGAGGAAGTTTCAAAATCAACTATTTTTTTGTCTTTAAAATATTTCCAATCAAATGCAAACACTTTGTCAGGTCTACGCTTCTATTTTTCTCCATAAGCAAGAGAAAAGAGCAGAGAATTTGATTCTCCTTCTATCTAGCAGATGCCCAAAGGCTGTATGTTTGTGTTTGTGAAGGAGAGATAAAAAGGGAGAGAGAGAGAGGAGGGAGAGGAGAAGAATGCAAATGCACAGACTAGAAAGAGGGAAGAGAGAATCAGGCAAAGACACCTCCTCGTTACTCTGGGCTCTGTCTGCATTTTCAA
Source organism: Rhinopithecus bieti (assembly GCF_001698545.2). Lineage (NCBI taxonomy): Eukaryota > Metazoa > Chordata > Mammalia > Primates > Cercopithecidae > Rhinopithecus > Rhinopithecus bieti. The sequence goes on along the minus strand of NW_016804232.1, from coordinate 3,576,417 downwards.
CAGGCTTATGTGGAAACATCTTGCATCTTCAAATTCCATTCTAGGCTTGAAAGATACTGGGCAGGATATAACAGCTATTGTGTGTGTGTGTGTGTGTGTGTGTGTGTGTGTTTTTACATGTTTGTTGTAATAGATTTTCCATGCATCTTAGGGTTTTCTGGATGTACAATCATAAATAATGGGATTTGTTTCTTCTTCCTTCCCAGAGTAATTATTGAACTTCCATTTATTGTATAATTTGCATAGCTAGGACTTCAGAACAGTGTTAAATAAAATAAAAAAGAATGGACATCTTTCTCTTGTTTCTGAATTCTAATATTTTAGCATGAATTATGACATTGGCTATTTAGTATCCATATTCTTTCTCATATTATAGAAACATTCACTTATTCTTAGTAGAGCTTTTGTTGTTTTTTTTTTTTTCAACGTGGAGAATGTGTGTTGCTTTTTCAGGACCTATTATAATGCTAATATACTTTTTCTCTTTGAACCTACTGTTATCAATTATTAATGGAATTTCTAACTCTAAATCATTCTTGCATCCTCACAATAAATTTAACTTGCACACAAATATTTGCTTGTTGCTTGTTTGACTAATTGGGTTTTGTTTAAGAACTTTAAAGCTTATGTAAGACATTTATTGTTCATGTTTACAAAGGACTGTTTATGTTTTCTTTCCTCTATTATATTGTCAAATTTTGATGTAACAGCTACACTAAAATGAAGTAGATTGCTTCTCATAATTTTCTAAGTACTGGATTATATTAGCTAGGTTAACACTACCTAGTTGCTATAACAAACAACCCCCAAATCTCAAAGGCTTAACCTAATATGTTTATTTTTAAATTATGACATACAGTTATATGTGGGTTGTGGTAGTGGTATGCTAGGGCTAGTTCATCCTGGATCATGATGAACTGATGATGTGCATCCACACCAAACTGTGTTCAGTGACATCACCTTGGTTGCCTAAAAGCAGCCATGGTGGAGGCATGCATTACAGTAATTTACAAATGTTACCAGTTAGAGCCTCCCCCCACACCTCAAATGGGTCACTAAACATTTTCCAGCACAACGCCACCTGGGTAGCTCTTCTGCACATCTCTGCCCTAGGTGAGGACTCAGGGATCCTGGCTCATTCCATCACGTGGCTCTGCCCTCTCAGGGTCCTTCACTGTGAGCTGTGAAGAAGAAAAGAGAGAGCATGAAAGGTTCTACAGGACCTTTTGTAGGTCAGGCATGAAAGTAGCATTCTTCATCCATTGGCCAGAACTTGTCACATGGGCTCCCTTAGATGCAAGAAACATGAAAAATGCAATCCTTCTTCGTATACATCTCTTTAGGACATTTTAATTCTGTCCCACTGCTCTATGTTGGCACCAGAACTAAATTTTGTCATTATGATGCTTCATATTTTGCAGATCAGTTTCTCCCTTCTTTATTCCCCCTCCAATATTTTATTTGCTATCTTTGCCTATTTCTTCTCGCAGATTGATTTTGGAATTCATTTGCCAAATTCAAGAAAAATATTCAACTTATAGTTTATTTAAATTGCATTGAGTTTATAGATTTGGGGGGTAAATAGACTAGTTGATCTATATATTATACCAATAAGTTAACTCTAATATTAAATAACTCCTTAATTCCTGGAATTAAATCTCTTAGATTGTGTGTATTATTCTTTTAATATACTGTTGAAATTGAACAGGTATAATGTGATTTAGACTTTTTACATGTAATTACAAGTGCATTTGGCTTCTAGTCTCAGTCTCTCTCTCTCTTCCCCGACCCCTTTTATTTCATTGTCAGATTTTACTATTAGCTTAAGAAAATTAATTGAGAATTGACTCATCCTTTTCTATGCATTACAGAAATTCAAATGGCCTGAAAATTAAGTTCCTTTAAACCATCTGACGCTGTTTTCCAACTTTTAAAATGTATTGCATAGTTTTTGGCTTATTTCTTTTTCTTCTTTCTGAATCAATTCTTTTAGCAATCATAGTCTTAAAAATAATTTCTTCAATTGATATTTTCCAAATAATTAGCATAAAATTGATCACAGAATTATGCTAGGGTAGAGGAGTGGGAAAATGACTAGGAAAGGACACGTTTAAATTTAAAAAAAATTTTTTTGTTTTGACTGTGGTGGTGTTTATGTGGTATATACATTTGTCAGAACTCATTGAAATTTATACTTGAAATCAATGCAGTTTATTGTAAACAAACTATGAATAAAGTTGATTTCTTTCAAAAAGCCTTTTTAATATTTGGTTATTTTCAATGTGTTAGTCACATGTAAAATATAGTTGTGTGTTTTAGCCTTTTGTGGTCACAGTAAGAAGGCTTTCTTCTTTCATTTGGTAAGAAACAGCTGTGGCTAATTAGCTCTTCTCAAGCACCAACTATATAATGTATATCTGCAATTGATATATAGTCAACTAGGGTGACCAACTATCCTGGTTTACCAGGGATGGAGGGATTTCCCAGGATGGAGAACTTTCATGGTTAAAACCAGGAAGGTCTTAGGCAAATGAGGAAAGTCCCAGACAAGTCAAGATGAGTTGGTTACCCTAGGTATATAGCTGAACACACTTAGCATTTCTTATAATAGACAGTAAACGACGTATTATATAGCAAGAGGAAGTAAAGAGACCTAGCATGAACATAGTCTCCACAGCAGATAAAATTTACCCATTAATTTGTAAATGGTGTAAGAAAGTTTTGATAAATGATCTAATTCTGGTACTAGTTATAGAACTTGAGAACTAGGGTATCCACACTGCTAGTTTACCATGGTAGCTACCCATCATCTCTCAGTGTCCTGAGACTACGTTGGAACCTACAGAATCTTCCTGGCTCTGATCTACTGTTATCAGAAACACCAAACACTTAACAAAAGTGCCAAGTCACTGGACCTATGGGGTTAGTTCATTTTGAAAACGGAACTGGACTTTCTACCAAGAACCAGAAAAATGTTGAAAACATAAAACAACAAAAATCTGTGGTGTGTTTGTAAAAACCAAGCCTCTGACCCTGATCTAAACCAGACTGTTCTCCTCCTGGCTTCCTCCCTTTTTCCTTTAATTAAGCTAACTGGAAAGGCAAGGCTTTCATCAGACCAAGACGACAGTCTTCCTACCCTAATCTCTAGGACGAAACAGAGAATCTGGTCTGGAATTGAATTTGAAATATTAACAAAAAATGCCTACCAGCTTAATGTTGTCACTGTCCTATGTTTATTTTTCTTTCTTTTACGTCTGATGTCAAGGAGAAAATAATGTCATCTGCTGGAAATTTCAGCATGTTTGCATTTTGAGATAATTAAAATTAATGGCGGAGGGCCAAACTAGCACCAAACAATCCCTGTGATTCCCATGTGCGTAAAAACACTTTGTAATGACTTTCACTTAATCTGTGAGCCTGGCAGGCTGCCCCAAACCACCTAGATCCAAACTAGATTCAAGCAGCAAAGTTTGCTTTTCAAAAAGAAAAATTTATATGCTGGAAGTTAGAAATTAGGGCATCGGTAAAATAGTTAGGCTCTGCAAATTGCTTTATCCATTTGGGGTTTTCCTCCATCTCTGTTTCTTCCTTTTCCAGCTTGGATGGCAGGACTTCTAGTACACATGGCAATGAAGTTGCACCTCACAGCTATTGGAAAGGCAAGTCTTCCATAGGAAAGGGCAGAAATGAATTTTCCTTAAGGATCTGTAAACCCAGGAAACAGCTCTGAGAGATCATCTGTGAGATTCATTCAGTGAGGAAACTCAGACACAATGGTCATTTGTTGTAGGGCAGGTAGTAGTTGACAGGATGTTTGACTTTTCAATAGACTGTTTTTACCAACTGTATAACAATCAATGTGATTCATCCATAAGAATCTATTGCTTAATATCTTTTAGTAACCTCTCATCATCCACAGGGTAAACCCCAAACTCTAAACCCCTTGGCATGAAGCCCAAGGGTTTTTTTAAACTGGGGCATTTTCCATTTTCTAGCTTCATTTTCCTACTGACCATCCCATATATCACAGGCCATAGCTATCAAACACCTTGTAGTTTTCTGAACACATGGTGCTGTTCTGGGTACATAGTCTTCCCACTATTTAGGAAACTCCTAAATCACTTCATGAATGATCTAGCACTTTACATCTGGTAGATGCTCAGTATATTTGCTGAATAAATAAATTTTAGAGCTTAACTCAAAAACTGCTTTTATTTTTGACTCCTTACATGAAATAAGGACTCCATTTTCTGTCTTTCCAAAAGTCCCTGTATGTGCTTTAGCATGTTGGTTCACAACCAGGTGAGATTTTGCCTCCCAGGAATATTTGACAATGTCTGGAGACGTTTTTGGTTGTCACACTGGGAGGGTGCTACTGACATTTAGTGGGTAGTGGCCAGGGATGCTGCTAAACATCTTACAATGCACAGCATAGCCTCCACAAGAAAGAAATATCCAGCCCTACGTATTAGTAGTGCCAAGATTGAGAAACTCTGTTAACAGAACTCATCTTTTTAGAATAGTCATCTCAAAGGGGGACGGACATCTGTCTCCTTTGTTAGGCAGTAAACACCTTGATGTCAGGGTCTACATCTTAATTATCTTTCCATTCCCACTGCTTGGCATAATGGCTGACATGTGGAAGATGCTCAGTGAGTGTTGAATTAAAGAAAAAAGTAATGATGCACCATACAAGTGCTAAGTAGTGATAATTCTGTCAGAGATTATGAAACATAAAGATAGGGCTAGTTAACACATGTGACAACCTGAATTATAAACTCAAAGAATCTCCCAGTTTCAAGGAAATGGCATCTTTTCACTTTTTCCACTCCAAAGGAATTTCTTTACAATGGTTCCTCGCTTTGCCAGCAGTGCCATGTTGAGAGGTACCTTCTGCCTTGGGAGAAGTAGCTTCTACATCACTGCACTTTTCTCAGCCTTAAAAATCACACTAAAGGCTGACATTCTATTTTCATGCCAACTCTCAAAAGCATGGTCTCATTGTAATTGGTGTCAGCTACAGCATTTCAGAATGGCCCATAAATAGTCCCTATTTGGGAGCTTTTGGAACTGCTATTTTGATACCTCCTTTATGTGTATTCGCTTGGATTCCAGCCATTTGTCAGGGAAACCATTTGAAAAGGCAATTTGAAAGCCCACCCACATGATCCCAGCACCTCTTTCTTTTTGCTGATGGTATTAGACTAAAATTGGTCTGATTTTGACTTTACCCACCCCTTTGACTAAGTAAGTAGATTATGTTTAGAGTAAGAACTCAAAGAAAAATGATCTAACAGAGAAGTTTGTGTTTCACAGGATCCTCAGCAAGAACCTCCTCTTTTCGTTGCAATTCCCTCATAAAATTGTATTTTGCTTGGAAACACTGCAAGCAAATTATGGTCAGAGCTAATGTTTGTCATAATGAAAATGTGAGGGGTATGATTTTCATTTAAGGGTTGTACTTTCAGAAGTGTCCAGGATATTTAGGCGGAACCACCCAGCCTTGCTAAACATTTGAGGTGGGATTATTCTTACCAACCAAATAAAAGCATACACAATTCTGTTTAGATTCCCATGAGAATTCTCACAGTGGTAAAGTTTTTCCATCTTTCCTGAGAGAATTTTACCCAATAGTCTTCTTGAAATGTGAATTATTACATTGAAAATTACATATTTGACTTAATAACATAATTTACAAAGCTTAATGAATATGTTTCACAATAGCACTTTGCTTCATTAAAAAAATTAACACACACACTTTGGGAGGCTGAGGCAGGCAGATCGTGAGGTCAGGAAATCAAGACCATCCTGGCTAACATGGTGAAACCCTGTCTCAATTAAAAATACAAAAAATTAGCCAGATGTGGTGGTGCACACCTGTAATCCCAGATACTCGGGAGGCTGAGGCAGGAGAATTGCTTGAACCCGGGAGGTGGAGGTTGCAGTGAGCCGAGATCATGCCACTGCACTCCAGCCTTAGCAACAGAGTGAGACACCATCTCAAAGACAAAAAACAAAACAGCAACAACAAAACATTAACAAACAATTTGCTGTGATTTGAATGTTTATCTCCTCTAAAACTTACATTGAGATTTAATTGATATGGGGTTTTTAAGAAGTGATTAGGTCATAAGGGCTTTTTCCTTGTGAATGGATTAATGACATTATCAGAGAAGTGGATTAGTTATTATAAAATTGAGTTTGTTATAAAAGTGAGTTTGGCCCTATTTCCTCTCTCTGTCTTGAGTGCTGGCTTCTGCCTTTCACCCTTCTGCCACGAAATGACCCTCACTAGGTGCTGGTGCCATGCTATTGGACTTTGCAGACTCCAGAACCATAAGAAATAAATTTCTTTATGAATTACTCAATGTGTGGTATTCTGTTATAGCAGCAAAATTAACTAAGGTATAAAATTGGTACCATTAAGTGGGGTTATTGTTATGACAAATACCTGAAAATGTGGAAGCAGGTTTGGAATTGGGTGATAGGTAGAGGCTAAAAGAGTCTGGAGAAGCTGGCTAGAAAAAGCTTGTATTGCTGTAAGTGGAAAGTTAAAGACAATTCTGGTGAGGCTCTGAAGAAGTGAATGCTAGGAAAAGTCAGAATTTTCTTAGAGATTACTTAAGGGTTGTGACCAAAATGTTGATAAAAATATGAATAGTAAAGGTGATTCTGAAGAGGTCTCAGGTGTAACTAAAGAAGAAGGTTGCCGGGCGCGGTGGCTCAAGCCTGTAATCCCAGCACTTTGGGAGGCCCAGACGGGCAGATCACGAGGTCAGGAGATCAAGACCATCCTGGTTAACATGCTGAAACCCCGTCTCTACTAAAATACAAAAAACTAGCCGGGCGACCTGGCGGGCGCCTGTAGTCCCAGCTACTCGGGAGGCTGAGGCAGGAGAATGGCGTGAACCCGGGAGGCGGAGCTTGCAGTGAGCTGAGATCCGGCCACTGCACTCCAGCCTGGGCGACAGAGCAAGACTCCGTCTCAAAAAAAAAAAAAAAAAAAAAAAAAAAAAAAAAAAGAAGAAGAAGGTATTGGAAACTAGAGCCAAGACAATCTGTTATAAAACAGCAAAGATATTGGATGAACAATATCCACGTCTAAGGACTTTATGGAAGGTGAAGTTTAACAGTGGCAAACTAGGATATGTGATAGAAGAACTATCTAACCAGTAAAGCCTTTAGGCTGCTGAGTGGCTACTTTTAACCACTTATAATAAGATGCTAGAGGAAATGAATAATGTAGAGACATAATTTATAGTTGAAGGGGAAGTAGAAAATAAAAATTTGAAAAATTTGCAGCCTGGCCATGTAAAGAACAAAAAAGCGTTCAATGGTGTGTCCACACAATCATTCGCAAAAGAGATTTCCAAGAACAGATGGATGCTGGATGCTATTCATCATGACCATTGGAGAAAGACTCTGAAGGTATTTCAGGATTCTTTGAGGCTGCCCCTCTCATCCCAGGCTCGGAGCTCTAAGAGGGCAGAGGTTTTGGGAGACAGGTTCAGGGTGCCCGCCATGCATTTACTGCCCAGAAGTGCTTCAAGTCTCTGCTTTCTGTATCCCAATGTAGTGCTCCTTGGTTGCCCCAGATAGTGGCAGGAAGCAGTCAAATGCCTAGGCAGATAGGGGCGGGTCCCTTGTGAAACCCAGCCTTCGAGCTGAAGACAGTTTAAAGCCTGAAAACCAAGCTACGAGTCTTGGATAAATCCACAGACTGGATTGAGAACTTCTCTTCCTATTTGGCATGCTTTCCTCTGATTAATCCCCACCCTTCTCCTGTGTTACATATACCTACCCTTCCCTAATTGGTTTTTTGCACTGTCATGTCCATCTTTGAGGAGCACCTTTGTTTTAGCCCTTTTTCCATACTCACAAACCAATTAGCACACACTCCCCAGTTCTGAGCCCGTAAAAGCTCAGTACTCAGCCATACTTGGAGGCTACTTGCCTTCAGGTTGGGGGGACTACCCAACTCCAGGAAACGTGCTGCTGTCTTTGGGTTTCCTCTCCACAGAGAGCTGTCACTTAATAAAACTATCCACCCTGCTTGCCCTCTGGTTGTCACATAACTTTATTCTTCTTGGATGTGGGACAAGAACTCGGGACCTTCTGAACGTGGGTGTGAGAAAGCTTGTAACACTGCAGCCCTCTGCCCTCTGCCCTCTGCCAGGTGGCCACTCCAAGTGACAGGAAGTAGCAGTGGGGCTGGGCACACCCAGGAGCTGCAGGTATGAGTGGAGTGATGGGACTGAAAGAGCTGTTAACATGCCCTTATCCACTGAGCTGTGGATGGTGGGGAATAACATGCCCTGTGGGGCTCTGGGATCACTGATGTCTGTGAAGTTTTTGGGCACCACCACATTCCCTTCATCCAGATGCCAGCACCCAAGGCAGAAGCAGGTCATGGCATGCCGGCTCAGCCATATCCCTGGCCCATGCCTGGCCTCATCAGATCATGCAAATCCAGGCCGAAGCACAAGCCAAAAGCAGCCTGCTGGGCCCAGTGGGCAGGCTACCTCCTGCAGCAAGCCTGGAGCCTAGTGAGGCCCTGGGAGGGGTGTCGCTAGCTGCAGAGGTCTTCAGTTGGTGAAGTAGCACCAAAAAAATCCTGCATCTCTGTCATTCCAGAAAATGCAAGTGGTAAGCCTTGGTGGCGCCCATGTGGTGCTAATTCTGTAGGGACACAGAATACAAGAGCTGTGGGGGCATGGCTTTCTCTAGCTAGATTTCAAAGAATGTTGCAAATAGCTTAGGTATCTAGGCCAAAACTTTCCACAGGCACAGAGTAAAGCCATCACAGAGAGTTTGCACTAGGGCAGTGCCTAGTGGAGCCATAGATGTGGCAACACCCCTGAGGCCACAGAACTGTAGAGCTGCTAGCATGCAATGCCACCATGGGAGAGATAAATGCACAAGACTCCAATTCTAGAAAGCTGAAGTGTGAGGTGAGCCCAGCAAAGCCATGGGAACAGGGCTGCCGAAGACCTTGGGGGCCCAGTGTATTCATGATTTGGAAGTGCACTGACGCAGTCAGTGAAGATTATTCTCCAGCCTTAAGACTTAATGTTGTTTTCTCTGTTGGGTTTTGGACTTCCTTGGGATCATTTGCTCCTTTTTTCTCGACTATTTCTTTTATTTTTGGAATGGGGATGTCTATTCTGTGCCTATACCACCATTTTATTTTGGAAGCATATAACTTGTTTTGATTTCATAGGCTTACAACTGGAGGAAATTTGCCTTAGGGTAAATCATGTCTTCAGTCTCACCCATATTGGATTTAGAGGAAACTGGACTTTGAACTTTTGAGTTAGTGATGAAACAAGTTAAGATTTTGGAGGCTATTGGGATGGAATGAATGTATCTTGTATGTGGGAAGAACATGAGTTTTGGAAGGCCAAGGGTGGAATGCTATGGTTTGAATGTTTGTTGTCTCCAAAACTCATGCGGAGATTTAATTGATGTGGAATTTTTAAAGAGGTGTTGAAGTCATGAAGGATCCACCCTCATAAGTGGATTAATCCCATTATTTCAGGAGTGGGTCCATTATCATGAGACCAGATTTGTTATAAAAGTGAGTTCAGCCTGATTCCCTCTCTCTGTCTTGCATGCTGGCTTCTGCGTTTCACCCTTCCACCATGGTGTGACCCTTGCCAGTTTCTAGGATGTTCTAGCCTCCGGAACCATGAGAAATGCATTTCTTTTCTTTACAAATTACCCAGTCTGTGGTATTCTGTTATAGCAGCAGAAAACAGACTAAGACAGTTACTACATTATGTTACACTTTGCAAATAATAGAAGAGGATTCAAAGAAGCATAATACTTGAAATGTATATTATAGCCAAGGAGCTTTGATAGGGACCAGAATGTATAGATGCAAAAGACTACAAAGGGAGCATCACTGCACAATTGGCAATGTTATTTAAATGGTAGCAAAATAAAGAGTTCAAAAAATGAGGACAATATATGTGCGGATGAAAGTTCTTAAAGAAGCTTTATCAAAGACATAGACAAATTCACTTTCATATCCTTTTCTGGACTCCCATGGTGCTTTTTTTTTTTTTTTTTTTTTTTTTTTTTTTTTTTTTTGATTCTGGAACTCTCAGAACAGTCATATATTGAATTTGATTATTGTGTGTCTTCTCGATTCTCTGACATCATCAGCTTCAGGAGAACAGAAGCTGGGGCTACCCATCTGTGTATCTCCAAACAAATAGTGCAGTGTCTGCTACAGAGAAAATTTCTACAGCGGTTAGTTGGGGAGAAAGTGGCAATTACTCATGGTGTTACTTTCTTATGGACACTGGGCAAAAGTGCCCACTATAATGATATAAAAGGAAAACCAGGCCGAGTGCAGTGGCTCACACCTGTAATTCCAGCACTTTGGGAGGCCGAGGTGGGCGGATCATTTGAAGTCAGGAGTTTGAGATCAGCCTGACCAACATGGTGAACCCCCAGTCTCTACTAAAAATATACGAAAAAATTAGCAGTGTGTGGTGGTGCACCCCTGTAGTCCCAGCTACTCGGGAGGCTGAGGCAGGAGAATCACTTGAACTCGGGAGGCAGAGGTTGCAGTGAGCCGAGATTGTGCCAGTGCACTCCAGCCTGGGTGACAGAGGGAGAATCCATCTCAAAATAAATAAATAAAATAAAAATAAAAGGAAAACAAGACACCAAAGAATTTATTGTATTGGATAGTGTCAACAGATGAGGCACAATCAGTTGTAGATCCACACATGTGACTCACCATCATCCGAATTGTTTTGCACTATACCAAAATCCAATTGCTTTTGTCCCCTTCTAGAGTTATAAAGGATAAGAATTTGACCTGGATGCCCACTTAAAATCATTATTTAGTTTTACTCTCCCATCCACATTCTTAAAATGACTAAATTCAAAATAATTTAACAGCCAATTAAAAACTAAATCAAAATCCGCACATCAATGCCTGCATCTCTTTCTTCATGGCCTAATTCACAACCTCTTTTGAGTCTGGAATTTACTCCGGGCAATTCTGCAATGATTCTTTACTTGATAGTAGTTTGAGATCATTATTCATGCTCATGAATTGCATTGAATTTACACATAAATTGTACTTGTCTAATTTTCTAATTATTGAGAAGAAGTAATCTGGCAACATCTTAATCTAGGAAAAACATCTCAAACCCTTTTGCACACGTTTTACATTTGGCATAACCTAAAACACATTTCCCCGCAAAACTTTTTCTCTTAACTCTTAAGCCCCTGAGTATTTCAATGGAAACACAACACTTTTTATTTGGATTCATTTACACTCTCATTTACTCATCAGCATGGTGTTTTGTAAGAGATACTTGATATTCTCCAAGAGCCCATTTTTCTCTTGCACATTTCAAAGTTTTTCCTGTAGGAAACACTACGTTCCAAGCCATAAATTGAGTCTGAATCCAGAAAACAGGAGTTGGGGGAAGCCATAAATTCCAAATGAGTTCCAAGTGGCACTGATTTTAACTGCCCATTATGTGTATAATGTGGTTACCGAAATGAGAACTTAGTGCACTCAGTGAAGAAGACCTTTTACATTTGGTGGCATTAGCTTTGCACTAGTGCAGATGCTTAGGAAAGAGGAACGCTTATCTTCCCTCTGACTGTGTTGACTGAGGACAGCTTATTTTTCAGGAAACAGGTGTCACAACTGACAAATCCTCTCTGGGAGTAATCAGCTTTCCACAGAGTGACTTTCTCCTACTGGAAGGCAAGGGCCAACACGATGAGTGAGCTGCCTGTTACAGTGGCTGAGGGGTGCTCCTACTCATGAGGCACTAGACAGTACTATAGCAGCCCTAACCCTTCCTGCACCTCATTCAGGATGAGTGGATTTCTTTTCATTGCAGGTATTGAAAACCAGCTTCAGTGAGTTATTTTTTAAATACTTTTTTTGGAAGGATACAAGAGCCTTCCTTAGAATTCAAAGAAAAATGGAAAATCCAGCTTCTTAAGACAGACGGCCAAGGGGACAGTGTCAAGGAGGCTGGGCAGGCACTCAGACAATGTCTAACAATACTAACCAGTGCACACTAATAATTCACCAACTGACCACCCTCCCAACACTTTCCTTACTACCTAGCTCCTGGCCTGCTCTCTATATTCTTCTTCTCTTCAAGAAGGAGTTTGTGGCCACCCTATTTTCTTTAGTTTTAACAATGACCTTAATTCCTATAACTGGTTATTCGTCTGTAGAGAGTTGACCATATTATTGTTACTTACAGATTTTACATTAAAAACTTACTCTTACATAATTGTTCATGGAGTTCATGGTGTCTTCTGAGACACCAGGGGTTTTTTAGGTTATCAGTTTCTGTAACTGACTCACTCTGGTCATGAAAGATGGGCCTTTGTGTATTACAGTATGAGTCCAAATATTCCAACCTGAATGCTTATAATTGTTGGATCTGTGTGTGCATGTGCGCGTGCGTGAGACAAGCACATCCCAACACCTGAGAAACCTGGCTCAAAACAGATAAGATGGTTTCTGTCTTTTAAATATGTATTTGTTTATTTACAGACAGGGTCTCACTCTGTCACCTAGCATGGACTGCAGTGGTGGGATCATAGCTCACTGCAGCCTTGGACTCCCGGGCTCAGAAGATCCACCCAACTCCCGGTTCAGCCTCCCTAGTAGCTAGGACTACAGGCACATGCCATCTTGCCTGTTTTTATTTTTATTTTTTTATTTTTAAAATTTTTTTTAGGTAGAGATTGGGTCTCACTATGTGGTCCAGGCTGGCTTCTTTTAAATAATTTAACTTCTAAACAAAAACACACTTTTAAAAGTAATTGTCTGGTCAATACATTTCCCCAAATACATGCCTGTGAAGCTAACATAATTATTACCTAATATATAAAGTCATAAATTTACCTTTTAAAAAAATTAATGGGATATTTTCAAAAATTATGGATGGAAACTCAGTCTATTTGAACTATTTACATCCATGCATTTTAAATCTGGTAAATTTCTGCTGGAATTTCTAGGTGGCCAAATGATGCTGAAGGCAAGGTAAAACTTACTCTTTGCAACCCAGACCTTGTAAAAATCTTATCCTACTTCTAAGAAGCAGATCTATCCAAGAACTGCAAATAAAATGCAGCCTTATTAAAGGCAGATCCTCCAGCCACGCTATTTATTGGCCCGCTCACCAATGTGAATCCAAAGTGCTCGTTTTCAGGAGTCGTCATGTCCACATTCTTAAAGTTGAAAAGTCCTTGTAGACAGGAAAGTCACTAGTGTGTTTTCTCTTTTCTCTGATTTTACTGAGTCAAAAGAAAAACCTCTTAAACAGAGCTTGCTTTAATCATCTGCCAAACACATGGGTGCAAGGTTTTCCTCCATGGGGAGGAGGTCTCCCAGCCAGCCCGAGGCAATAACGTTACCCAAAAGGAGCAGACAGTACACTTCAGCAAGCACCTTCTTCTCAGGTATACACAGGCTCACGTTTTTTAACATCTAGAAAGACAGTATTTGAGAAACAGAAGTATCAACAGCAAAGAAATGTGCAATTGGTAGAGGGCATTGGGCAATATAGTATCTCATCTATTCTCAATACGGTGCCACAGTTTCCCACAAATTAACACGGGTCTGAAAGAAATCAGGTTGTGGTCAAATAAGAATTTGAATTTAAAGTGAATTAAAATGTATTTCTTACCAATTATGACTTTTTGTATAGGAGCTTTAAAAAGATAATGCGGTTTGAAACTGCTTACTATCATAAAACAATAAAGTGAAGGGGTCTTTAGAGATACATCAACACTGCACCCTCGTTTAACAGATGAGGGGTCTAGAGAACTGAGTTTCCCAAATGGCATGATTGTTATGTGGCAGATTTCAGGCTAGAATTGGATTTTATAATTTCCAATGGTTTTCTCCAGCTTACTTGGAATTAAAGTGTGAATTCTGATTTGAGGATTTATAAAAGCCAATGGGCTATTCCACCATTGATGCTGTCTGTGTACTCTTTGTGGGCTGAGATTTCATGGAGGTCATGAAGAAATGGAAGAGAATTTCTGACCTGACTCATGTGTGAATTAAATCACAGTAACAGGAACCATCACCAACAGAAAGTGTGACTCTAGATAATGCTTTGCATTGAATGGTATGAATAAATCTCATTAGTGCTTTATATGTACTTCTATTTTAATATGAAGAATAGTTAAATATGTGTACAACTAACCTTGGAAAAAGGAAGTCATTTTCTCAGGCTCAGTTTCCTTACCTGTATTATTGGGAAAGTAACTGTTACTTGTGATAAGGAAGTTTAATGAGGTAACTTGTGCGCGGCATCTAGAACTGTGCCAGGCACCTAGTATGTACTTCATGAATGTTGATTTCCTTGAGGAATATTAAAATCCTTCTACCTTTTGTGACTTCAGGTCCATTTGAATGAGATAGGACATAAATTCACTTGTACACAAATAGCCTAGAAATAAATTTGAGGACAGTGGTTGAGAATAGGCATTCAGTTCTTACTTTTCTTTGTCCTTCTCACACAACCACACAAATTCAGATCTCCAGCCCGTTATGTGCCAGCCTTTTATGAGGCTGGCTCTCAGCTTCATTGGATAAAAACATTCACCTCATGTTCTTCAGTTCTTCCTTCAAACACCCACTGCCCTGGGTTGAATCGCATCTCCCCAAATTCATGTCTACCAGCAACTTGTAAATGTGATCTTATTTGGAAATAGGGTCTTTGCAGAAGTCATCAAGTTAAGTGAGGTCGTGTTCGATTCACTTGGGCCCTAAATTCAATATGATTCTTGTCTTCCTAAGAAGAGAGAATAGAAATACAGAAGGGATGGCGAAGACAGCTAGGTGAAGACAAAGACAGATACTTGGATTTGTGCTGCTACAAGCTACGAAGTGTCAAGGATTGCTGGCAACTACCACTAGAGGCAAGGAAGGATTCTCTTCTAGAAGTTCCAGAGAGAGCATGACCCTGCTCACTCCTAGATGTCAGACTTCTAGGCTTCAGAACTGTTGTTTTAGGCTACGCCTAAATTTTGTGATGATGTGTTACAGTAATCCCTGCATACAAATGCACCTGCTCACAGGAAGGTCCCAGAGTTTGTCAATGACTATATAGCCCATCCTCTGCACCATACCAGTTAGACAGAAATTCCCTTAGTAACCCTCATTCCAGCCTAAATATAGCATCTGGATTTCTGTAATCTACACCATCCCTGGTATTTTCTTTAGAGAAAGAATGTTGAAAAGTGAGGTCACATCCAGCATCCTTTCCAAGGGCCCAGGCTTATCTTCTCCCCTTGAATGTCACCACACAGGCTCTCTCTGGGCTCAGACAAGTTCCTGGTCCTAATGAAGCAGAGAACTGCAAAATCCAGAAGACTCTGGAGAAATATCTTTAGTGAGCAATTCATGACAACTGGGAATTTCAGGCAGGAAAATGGTTATGGTTAATTGACCTTGTGGATATTAAATTGGGTTTTAGGATTTGGGACTTTCCTATCTGAACTTCCCCACTGACCCCATCTTGCAATGCATGTGCATAAGACATGCTGTGAGAAGTGGTTTCTATTTACTGGAGTGCATTTCACCCCCACAGGGTTTTTCAGTTAATGTTGGACTAAGCATGGATGTTTGGACTTAGGTAAGTGTGACATATTTGGCTTCATTTGTAGTGTTAACTTTGGAATGCAAAGGGTAGTGTATCAAAATATAAGATAAGCATCTTCAAGGTGTTTTTGTGGATTCTTTCATACTGCAAAAGAAAAACCATTTGCCTTCTGGGAAATTGAACTAAATTCTAATTTAGTCTTTAAGGCTAGAATGCTGAAAACAAAAATGTGAAGGAGATTAAAACCTCTTATTATTACATTGATTCGTAAAAACGTGGTTACTGGCAATTGATTGGGACTTGAAGCCTTCTTCCAGAAAAAAAGGACTTAACTGTCAGACCTATATTAGGTTCCAAATCTCAATGCCATGCATTTGTACTATTAAAATTGTTTCAATGACAGAAAAGAAAAGAATAAATTTAAAAAAACCTCTTCAGAATTTACTGAAAGTAAAAGAGGTATTCATACATAAATATATAAATATTAATCAGCATATTTTATTGGGCTTTTCCATTCCAAATTTCACTCTGTTGATAGACTGTTGCAATAATCTTCAAATGGAGTCTCTGTCTTTCTTCATCCAAACTGTTTTTTCAACAAACAAAGCTGTGTGTAACTCTAAGCTGTAATGGAAAATTCAAAATTGTAGAAAGCAAGACTTTGATGTTTGAAAACTCTTTTTTCTTTAAAGGACAAACATTCATATGCACAAACACACACACAGACAAACACACACAAATTTAGGATAACATGTAAAAGGACTGTGGATATGAAGAAAAATGATCAATTAATCAATTAATTTTTCATGACAGGGCTAGATCAGTCTTCAAGGACAAATGAGGAGATATTTGGGCTGGTCTTAGAAATGATCAGGAGAGAGAGAGACAGAGAGAGAGAGAGAGAGAGAGAAACTAGGGGTCTTAAACTCAAGTGCTATTTTGCAAGCACTGTTTTCAGACCTAATGAATCTGTCTGCAGCATGACTCTCTCCATGTCACTTGCCGTGTCACTGTCGGCCCTAGCTCTTCACTCATTGCTTCTACAGTGAAGTTTTGACATCTTAGCTAGAACTTCAGGCCCTCCATAATTATATTTCAACTTTATTTCTGTGAGTTTCCTCTTCCATCCTCTGCTCCACTGCACAATATTTCCCAGGACATTGCTTCCATGGCTGCAGGCTTTCCCAGTCCTCCTTCTTCCACACTTCTCATCCCCACTGCCACTGCCAACATTTCAAAGCCCAGGTTGGCATCACCTCCTTCAGAAAGTCTCCCTTTTTTCAGCTAGAGGTATTCTTCACGTTTCCAAATCCCCAAAGCACTTCATCTATACCTCTGTCATGAGGTGTGATGGATTGCATTATATTTCCAAATATTTGCCGCTCTCCCCACGTGCCAATCCTGGCAGCCCCTCTCTGGTGCCCCATTGATATCAGACATGGCCAGTGACCTCCTGTGGCTGTGAAATGGAATGTGAGAAGAAGTGATGTGGGTCACTTGTGTGCAAGAGCTTTTTGTGCCGCTCCATGCGGTGCTGCTGCCTTGAGGACGAAGTGTCTCAGAAAGGGCTGTTTCTTCTGTCTGAGTCCAGAAATGATGGCAACAGGGAACTCACCCATGATGGACTATTACTGCAGAAGAATTGTTGAAAGTCGCTGAGAACTTGTGGTTGTGTTATCAAAGCATAGTCTACTGTAAGAGGATGTATACAGCAGGTCTCATACTCTACCTTAAATGATCAACTTTTGCATATGTGTCTTTTCTCCCAATTAGTATATTAACATCCTATAGAATCTATGTGGGATTCATCACTGAATTTATCACTCCCATCACAGGGTCTGGCATTCAGTAGCTGCTTACCAAATACTTATTGACTCATATAATAAATGAGTGTGCGGTTTTAGGAAGCGTGTGTGGGCATGCACTGGTGTGAGTATGCAAGGTGGGGACAGGCAGTGATGAAGGGTGAACCACTTATTTTCTAGCCTTAGCTAGGGCAGACGTTTTTCTTAATGGTTCTCTAGTCTGCTGGGGTACATTATGAATCAGCTAGTTGGAAATTTATTTTTAATTTAGAGATTAGGTTTGTAGTCTTCAGGATAAAGAGCAGAGGATATTACTTCAAGATGACAGGCTATGTAAGGGTATAAACAAAAAGTTAGATTAACAAAGTGGTATATTATAATATTATAATATTCTGAATGACAGTAATAGACGTGGCGAGGATTCCAAGGAATAGCTAATCTCCAGCTCCTTTCAAGGACACCTGGGAAGACACCAGGAGATAGATGTGCAAGAAGATTCTTTAGGTCTCCTAAGAGCAATGGTGTAGAGTGGTGCTTCTTTAATCTTCATGTCCTTACTGAAATGCAGATTCCCTTAGGGCATATTGGTGGGGAGGCACTGACATAACACATTTCTAAGAAGCTCTCAGGTGCTGCTGCTGGCCTTTGGACCACCCTTTCAGTAGCAAAGTATTGAAGACTTTTGGATTGAGTCAGCCATAGGACACTATGGTTGATATCCGCTAGCAAAGAGAAAAGCAGGCAGTCAGTGCCTGATGGGCATGTGGGACGCAGCTCGCCCTGAGAACAGTGGGGAAAGTTTATGCTACTGAGCTTTTCTCCAAGTCAAAAGGCAGTACTTGGTGCCCAGGGGCCATCAGAGCTAAGAGGTTAAGAGCACCTAGATTAGAGTCCAGAAGTCTTGGGTATCAAATTACAGCTCTTCAATCTAATGAATGTTGAACAGTTTCTTAACCTCTCTGAGCCTTCATTTTCTAATTTGTAAAGAGAGATAATATTAGAAAGTAGCCCAGATACTAGAGGGGAGTGAGTCCTTCAAAATCTCAACAGCAGGATAGAGATGTTAAAAGAGGTCTCTTCCTACCGCAGTTTTGACCTGGGTGTGAACACAAGAGAAATTAGATGCCAAAGTGAATGTCAGGTAGATCCCCACTTGAAAAATTTGCAAAGAGATATTTTGTAAAGTGGTTGCTGATTTTTAACTCCTCTCATTGGCTTCAAATAAAGCAAAAATGGAGAACAGAGAAGAAGGGAGTGTTTGAAAAAAGTTTTCTTTGGGAAGAGCTAGTGCAGTGCCATGAGCGTCTCCTGCCAGAGGGTGTGAGGGGTAGGGATGGGTGTTACCCCATTCATCATGAGCCCAGTGAGAGGCTTCCATGGGGTGGCTGGAGAGCTTGAAACATGTCTTCTACATTTGAGAGACATGGAGGAGTTGTGCTTAATGATGAGAAAGTTGATGATGGTGACAGGTTGTAGACTGCCGTGATGGATCCCGCTTGTGATCCCAACACTTGTTGGGTCAAGGGATGCTTGTTTGTTTCCCATGGAGCATGGTTCATTTCCTAAAGAGATAAAGAGACACACAGAAATAGAGAGAGAGCAAGGTCAGGCATATGGCCATTTTGGGTGCCACCCATAAAACAGTGAAGAAACTCAACAGTAAGGAGCTGAGGCTTATCATGAGATTCCTAGGATTTATCACTTGGAACAGGGTACACTATTCAGGCTCAAGGCAACAGCACAAATGGTCTTTGGTGATAGAAACACCAGAGAACAAAGAAAGTACCCACAAGAGAAGGAGCGAGCCTTATTTATACGCCAGGCACAGGGTGCAAAGTCAGCCCTGATCAGTACTTGTCCATGAAGCCTTTCATTTTCTCTTTCTATGCCATTCTCTGAAGTGATCAGAAAACACTTGGCAGGCAGAGGGGCAGTGGGGAGGGAAGCATCAGTAGGAGAAAGAAGAACCTACCACCTTCCTTAGGGCTGCAGCTCTCAAGATGAGCGAGGGGAGACCTGACATTGAATAAAGTCTGGTGTGTAGATAAAATCTTGGTGTAGACATTTCGACTTCAGAATCAAGACTTTTAAAGTTATCACTTAGGCCGGACGCGGTAGCTCAAGCCTGTAATCCCAGCACTTTGGGAGGCCGAGACGGGCGGATCATGATGTCAGGAGATCGAGACCATCCTGGCTAACACGGTGAAACCCCGTCTCTACTAAAAAATACAAAAAACTAGCCAGGCGAGGTGGCGGGCGCCTGTAGTCCCAGCTACTCGGAGGCTGAGGCAGGAAAATGGCATAAACCTGGGAGGCGGAGCTTGTAGTGAGCTGAGAACCGGCCACTGCAACTCCAGGCCCGGGCGACAGAGCGAACTCCGTCTCAAAAAAAAAAAAAAAGAAAATAAAAAAAATAAAAATATAAAGTTATCCCTTAACATCTATTACCTATTACGTAGGGTTGAGCAGGAATTTATCCATTTCCTCTAGATTTTCTAGTTTATTTGTGAAGATGTGTTTATAGTATTCTGTGATGGTAGTTTGTATTTCTGTGGGGTCGGTGGTGATATCCCCTTTATCATTTTTTATTGTGTCTATTTGATTCTTCTCTCTTTTCTTCTTTATTAGTCTTGCTAGTGGTCTACATACTTTGTTGATCTTTTCAAAAAAACAGCTCCTGGATTCATTGATTTTTTGGAGGGTTTTTTGTGTGTCTGTCTCCTTCAGTTCTGCTCTGATCTTAGCTATTTCTTAACTTCTGCTAGATTTTAAATGTGTTTGCTCTTGCTTCTCCAGTTCTTTTAATTGTGATGTTAGGGTGTTGATATTAGATCTTTCCTGCTTCCTCTTGCGGGCATTTAGTGCTATAAATTTCCCTCTACACACTGCTTTAAATGTGTCCCAGAGATTCTGGTATGTTATGTCTTTGCTCTCATTGGTTTCAAAAAGAACATTTTTATTTCTGCCTTCATTTCATTATTTACCCAGTAGTCATTCAGGAGCAGGTTGTTCAGTTTCCATGTAGTTGAGCGATTTTGATTGAGTTTCTTAGTCCTGAGTTCTAGTTTGATTGCACTGTGGTCTGAGAGACAGTTTGTTATAATTTCTGTTCTTTTACATTTGCTGAGGAGTGCTTTACTTCCAATTATGTGGTCAATTTTGGAATAAGTGTGATGTGGTGCTGAGAAAAATGTATATTCTGTTGATTTGGGGTGGAGAGTTCTG
>NW_016804232.1:3548459-3554891 GCF_001698545.2 Rhinopithecus bieti | reverse complement strand
TTTTGAGAATGTTGAATATTGGCCCCCACTCTCTTCTGGCTTGTAGAGTTTCTGTTGAGAGATCTGCTGTTAGTCTGATGGGTTTCCCTTTGTGGGTAACCTGACCTTTCTCTCTGGCTGCCCTTAACATTTTTTCCTTCATTTCAACCTTGGTGAATCTGACAATTATGTGTCTTCGGGTTGTTCTTCTCGAGGAGTATCTTTGTGGTGTTCTCTGTATTTCCTGAATTTGTATGTTGGCCTGCCTTGCTATGTTGGGGAAGTTCTCCCGGATAACATCCTGAAGAGTGTTTCCCAACTTGGTTCCATTCTCCCTGTCACTTTCAGGTACACCAGTCAGACGTAGATTTGGTCTTTTCATATAGTCCCATATTTCTTGGAGGATTTGTTCGTTTCTTTTTACTCTTTTTTCTCTAAACTTCTTGCTTCATTTCATTCGTTTGATCTTCAATCACTGACACCCTTTCTTCCAGTTGATCGAATCAACTACTGAAGCTTGTGCACGCATCATGTAGTTCTCATGCTGTGGTTTTCAGCTCCATCAGGTCATTTAAGGTCTTCTCCATGCTGTTTATTTTAGTTAGACATTTGTCTAATCTTTTTTTCAAGGTTTTTAGTTTCTTTGCAATGTATTCGAACATCCTCCTTTAACTCAGAGAAATTTGTTATTACTGATTTTCTGAAGCTTACGTCTGCCAACTCGTCAAAGTCATTCTCCATCCAGCTTTGTTCCAATGCTGGTGAGGACCTGTGATCCTTTGGAGGAGAAAAGGCTCTCTGATTTTTAGAATTTTCGTTTTTCTGCTCTGGTTTCTCCCCATGTTTGTGGTTTTATCTACCTTTAGTCTTTGATGGTGGTCACCTACAGATGGGGTTTTGGTGTGGATGTTCTTTTTGCTGATGTGATGCTATTCCTTTCTGTTCGTTAGTTTTTCTTCTAACAGTCAGGACCCTCAGCTGCAGGTCTGTTGGAGTTTGCTGGAGGTCCACTCTAGACCCTGTTTGCCTGGGTATCACCAGCAGAGGCTGCAGAACAGCAAATATTGCAGAAAAGCAAATGTTGCTGCCTGATCCTTCCTCTGGAAGCTTCGTCTCAGAGGGTCACCCGGCTGCATGAGGTGTCAGTCGGCCCTTACTGGAGGTGTTTCCCAGTTAGGCTACTTGGGGGTCAGGGACCCACTTGAGGAGGCAGTGTGTCCATTCTCAGATCTCAGACTCCATGCTGGGAGAACCGCTGCTCTCTTCAAAGTTGTCAGACAGGGACGTTTAACTCTGCAGAAGTTTCTGCTGCCTTTTGTTCAGCTATGCCCTGCCCCCAGAGGTGGAGTCTACAAAGGCAGGCAGGCCTCCATGAGCTGCAATGGGCTCCACCCAGTTTGAGCTTCCTGGCCATGTTGTTCACCTAGTCAAGCCTCAGCAATGGCGGACGCCCCTCCCCCAGCCTGGCTGCAGCCTCAGAGTTCGATCTTGGACTGCTGTACTAGCAGTGAGTAAGGCTCCATGGGAGTGGGATCCTCCAAGCCAGGTGCGGGATATAATGTCTTGGTGTGCCATTTGCTAAGAACATTGGAAAAGCACAGTATTAGGGCGGGTGTGTCCTTATTTTCCAGGTACCATCTGTCATGGCTTCCCTTGGCTAGGAAAGGGAATTCCCCAACCCCTTGAGCTTCCCAGGTGAGGTGATGCCTCACCCTGCTTTGGCTCACACTCCGTGGGCTGCACCCACTGTCCAACAAGTCCCAGTGAGATAAACCTGGTACCTCAGTTGGAAATGCAGAAATCACCTGTCTTCTGCGTCACTCACGCTGGGAATTGTAGACTGGAGCTGTTCCTATTCGGCCATCTTGGAATGAAAGTCTGAAGTTTTTATATAGCGACAATGGAGGGTAACCTCCTTAAATAATTGTAATGGGAGTGAGAGATTAAATAATTATGATAAGTAGGCTTTTGATTATGTAACAGTTGTCTCTCCTCAAATATCAAGTAAATCTCAGTGCTAGAACTAAAGATACATTCATGACAACATCAGGGTTTGCCATAAGCAGAAGGTGCCTATGGAAGGTAGTGGGAAGCTGGAACACTTGGTAAAGAGGGGCTTGAGCCACCTCAGGTGTCCCATGGAAGCAGGGATCTTGAGACACTCAGGAGTCTCTGGATTGGTGGAGGAAGAGCTCAGGAGCCAACCACAAATTGTTTTTACCCTAAGATGGAGCTTGAGGGAGCACCAGTGGTATTCTCATTACCACTGCAAACAATAGCTAAGCCTTGACCTTCTTCCTGCTCCCCTTCCCCAACTTCAGGATGGGAAGAACTGATGAAGGAGTCTCTCCAAAACCTTAGAGTGAAAGCATTATCTGAATTCCACATTGATGATGCACTTTCAATAGTAGTTTTAAATCAGGCTCAGGTTAACACACGGCAAGTCAATGAGGTATTGACTAAGATACAAATGCACCATTCTCAAGATCCATGAAAAATCACCTGTATTCCTTCCTCCCTCACTTTTGCTTATGGCAGCAATTATGCCAGTCATTCCCCCAACCTCCTTCCTTGCTCCTCACCTCCCACCCTCTCCAGAGAGTTGCTCTGTTCTGATATCTTTCTCAGAATGATCTTATTTCCTGGCTCTGCTCTCTCAAGATACTCTTTTCTTCTGACTTAGATTAGGGAGAAAGAAGGAGTAAGAGTTTTGTGAAGCCAAACAATGAAGGAGGTTCTGTTACATACATAGTAGTTGACCTGATACAAGGCAAAGAAGAAATAAGTCCGATAAGCTGCTAGGAGTAAGGCATTTCAGATCAGAATCCACTCTTCCTGACTATGGAAAGAGGAAGCGTCACGCATCAAAATGTATGATGATTGCATGCCCATTATGTTGGCACAATAAAGCCTGCCTGTCGAAGCAATGGAGTCATGGTGGGTGGCTCTCCCTCTCAGAGAGCACACTGCAATGGGAAGAGAGCAGGCTTTGGAAATGGTCACACTCATGTTGGAAATCCAGTTCTCATGGTTGTTAGATATTGTGTATTCATGCACTCAGCCATTTATTACCACAAGACACTTTCCTAAAGCATCTGCTGTGTGTGGATTCCTTGGGACCCGTTGATCCAGGAGACTACTGCTGCCCTCAAGCAACTCTTAGCATGGCGGGGGAGATGGATATTGTGGCAAATAACACGACTGCAGTGTGACTAGCATAAAGGATAGACACATGTGGAGGTCTTCCTGTGATCATGTGCTGAAGGAATGCCCTTCACTGAGGCAGAAATAGAGGATGAATGTGGGTTCATTGACTACACATTGGGCTGAGTGGAGGACATGCCAGGTGTGTGTTAATCCATGGAGGATGGGATGGCAGGTTGCATCTGAAGGTGTGTGAATTGTTCCACATGAGCTTAGCATGGGATGGTGGTGGGAAAAAGTGGGAGGTGAAGATGAAAAGGCAGACAGAGGCAAGAGCATGAGATCATGGAGGGCCTTATAAGTTATGCTAAGGAGTTTATATTTTATCCTACATACAATGAGACATGATCATATTTATGTTTTAGAAATATTTCTTTGAAGGAAGGATCTAAAGAAAGAGGTTGAAGTTGAGAGAGGGAAGGTAGGACATTATTGCAACTGTTCAGGTGAAAGGAAACAAATTGTTGAACTAGAGTGGAAATGGAGAGCTGTCCTAAGTGAGTTCCTCCAAAAGCAGAGTGGGACATAAAGATTTGAGTACAAGTAGTTTATGTGGCAGAGTACAGCAACAGGATAGTAAGTCAAGGAAGTGCCAGAAGGAAGGAAGCCAAGAAAGCACGTAAAAATGATCAGGATACCACTGTGGAATTGAGGCCAAGTCCAGCTGGGACCCTGTATAGAAGGTACTAATAGTTGCCCCATTCAAACAGGGGAATTGGGGGGCATTTATTCATCAACTCCCATCCACCATTGGCTGGGAACCTCTCTTATGGGCATTAGCTCCCTGACACTTTAGGTTCACTATTTACATATGCAGAGTAGGCTTCTAAGGAAAATCAAAGCCCTCAGACAGAGAACTGTTAGTGCTTGAAGTCAGAAACCATTGACATACTCAGAATGATGAGTGCCAAGAGGGGATACAGGCAAGGCACCAACCATGTCTGCTGTAAAAGGAAGCTTAGGAGGCAGCGTGAATAAAGGGTTGGCTATAGGAGATATAGGAGAGGGAATAGTTTAGAATAATTTCCAACTTTCTGATAGGCATGATCAAATAAATATTAATACATTCTGATTGAGAGTATGGAGAAGGAAGACTGAGGATTTAAAACAAAATGAATTTGGAAAGTTTCGAGTTCCAAATTTACTTTTTGAAATATAAGAACACCTACGTTGAAGTGTAGGTGTAAGGATTACATAATCCAATATTTGTAAGAAGTCTTTTTCAGTATCTAGCTTGAAATTAATGTTTAATAATACATAATACTTCTTGAGTGCTTTGTATGTGAAGGAAAATAATTTTCAGTACTTTATGTGTATTATCTCCTTTATTCCACAGAATTTCAAGAGTATAGGTACTCTTATTATTCTCATTTAACAAGCATGGAATCCAAAACAGAGAGGGATGAAGCAGTTAAGTATTATTTAAATGGTTCTTATGGCAACCCATTACATTTTGCATGGACAATGATTAATAGAAAGTTCTAAAATTATGTTAATTTTCTCATGCATCTATCAACCCATTTATTCATTTACTGGCAGCCATTTACTAATTGCTAACTATGCACCAGGCATTTCTGGGTGCCTAAAACTTTGCCCACTATTGAAGTTCTTCCCAATAGAACAAAATAGCCTAAATCTCCTTCCCCCATATAAAACCATTTGAATATAGCTATCAAGTAACTGGTAGAGAAAGTGTGGGTTAGAAAAAAATGAGTGAAATGTGAGTGTACATAGTTATTTCACACTGTGCTCAATAATTTCATAATTGTAATCTCATTTGGTCCTCTCAACATAAAGAAATGCATAACATTCTCATTTTAAAGATTGACGAACATTAGGTCAAGTTCCCTAGGAAACTGGTGATGAGACAGAAAATGTAGGTAATTTACTTATGCTCTTAGGAACAACATCTGTTCAGGAATAAGAGAGCAAGGCTGGCAGAAGGACCAGCTGAACTGCAGTGCAGTTACAAAAGGCCTTAGCTAATCCTAAGAGGAGTTGGTAGGGCTGGGATGATTTTTCAGAGATATTCTCAATTGAGGCAAGAGGGCCTGGTCTTTGTACTTCCAAGTATAGTCATTGTATATGGGCCACCCCTATGCAGAAGGGGTAATCTGAACAAGGCATTTCCCTTTGATTAGGGGGCAATACAACAGGAATGACACCTGTGAGTGTCAGCAGAAAACATTGCAGGAGCTGGCAGTGCTTTGGTCTTGAATGTGGGATCTTGGTGGCACATCACAGTATCCACTACACTCATGTTCAGAAAAACTAGGGAATTAGTCCAAGTTCAACAGCAAGTGCCAATCCTTTTTTTGGACTTTAAAGCCTGTGTTCTATTAACATGTGTGAAAAAAACTGGGATTTTTAAGTTCAGTGAGTAATGCTGTATCGCGTAGCTACAGAAAAAAATAGAAGTGGGCTTGGACATAATTACTAGAATTAGAAAATTTAAAAATAGTCTGAGGGACATGACCAAGACAGGATATCAGTCATGGGCAGTGCTTGAAGAAACTTGTTTTGTTTAGACTAAATAATGAGAAGGCCAACACAAAAGCCACATTCAGATAGTTCAGTGATATCTATGTGAAGAAGTATAAGAATCATGGGATTATACACTTTCAGAGTTGGAAGGAACTTTAGAGACAATCTAACTTATACATTTCCCCAGTCTTCTCTTGAAGAACCTGGTCAGTGAGTGTTCTGCTTCTTTTGAGAACTTTCGGTGACAAGAAATCTATCCTCTCTTGAGATAGTAAACTACTTGTCGGAGTTGCTCTAATCCTCAGAAAGGCTTTCTTTACATTGAGCAAAAACTGTTTCATTACAGATCCCACTCATTGAACTTGCTCTTCTTTTCAAACATAATACTTTTAATTCCTATGCTAAGTGGCAGTCCTTAAAATATTTAGAAACCATTATTCTGAACAAATGATTCTCTCCAGGCCTTCACTAATACCTATATTACTAATACGCTTTTGAGATTTTGGATGGATGATAGGAAATATGTATAAAATTAGTCTGCAACAAAACTCCATATTCCTTTTTTCCCTACGGAATTTTTCTAGCCACAAAACTCCATTTTCTTAAATAGAAAGTCTCCTAGAACAGCCCAAAATGAGCCAAAGATAAAACTCTTAGATTAAATCTGAATATATCACCTTACAAATCATTTAAATTAGATTAAGAAAATCTAAGGGCGATTTAACGTCTCAACTCTATTATTTACATCTCTGCCATAAATAAAAT
>NW_016804232.1:3544561-3546828 GCF_001698545.2 Rhinopithecus bieti | reverse complement strand
CACAACTTATTTTTTTTAATTTAGTCTGTATTTATACACCTGAATGAATTTTAGTTCTAAATGAAAGGTCCACATTCTCACATAACAGAGTGATCAAGGGATGTGATTCAGGATACTCAAATTGTGATAAAATAGAATGAGGGAAAAAATAAGTTGTGTTTTTATACACTAACAATGAACAATCTAAAAAATTAAGAAAACAATTCCATTTACGGTAGCATCTAAAAGAATACAGTACTTAGGAATAGACTTAACAAAGGAGGTGAAACACTTGTGTAATGAAAACTACAAAACTTTGCTGAAGGAAATTAAAGAAAACACAAATAAATGGAGAGACAGCCTATGTTCATGGATTGGAAGAATTAATACTGTTAAGATGTCAATACTACTCAAAGTGATCTATAGATGTAGTGCAATCCCTTTTTAAATCCCATTTTTTTTACAGAAATAAAAATATTCTTAGAGAATATGTGGAATCTCAAGAACCCCAAGTAGCCAAAAGGTTTGAAAAAGAACAAGGTTGAAAGTCACATACCTCCTGATTTCAAAACTTACTACAGAGCTATGGTAATAAAACAATGCTCCCAGCATAAAAGTGACATGTAGACCAATATAATAAAATGAAGAGCCCAGAAATAAAGCCTGGCATATACAGTTGAATGATTTTTGTCAAGGGTGCCAAGACCATTCATGGGGAAAACATAGTCTTTAATAAATGGTGTTGGGGAAACTGAATATCCACAGGCATAAAAAAATGAAGTAGCCACAACGGGAAATCACCTCACACCTGTTAGGATGGCTATAACATAAAAAATACACAAAATAACAAATGTTGGCAAGGATGTAGAAAAAAGGGAACTCTAGTACACTGTCAATAGAAATGTAAATTGTTACAGCCACTGTGGAAAACAGTATGGAAGTTCCCGCTAAAATTAAAAATAGAACTACAATATGATCCAGAAATCTCAATTCTGGGTATATATCCAAAGGAATTAAAATCAGCATTTCAAAGAGACATATGTAGTCGCATGTTCACTGCAGCATGATTCACAATATGTAAGACACAGAAGCAACACAAATGTCTGTCAATGGATGAATGGATAAAGAAAACATGGTCTATGATACAATGGAATAGTATTTACCCTTAAAAAAGAAGGAAATCCTGCCATTTGTGACCACATGGATAAACCTGGAAGACTTCATGCTAAGGGAAATAAACCAGACACAGAAAGACAAATACTGCATGATACCACTTATATGATAGATTTAAAATAACCAAATTCATAGAAGAAGAGAGTGAAATGGTGGTTGCCAGGGCTGAGGGAAGAGGGAAAGGGGAGATATTAGTCACAGGATACAAAGTTTCAGTTACAGAAGATAAATAAGTTTTAGAAATCTACTGTACAGCATAGTGCCTATGGTTAACAATACTGTTTTGTCAACTTAAAAATTTGCTAAGTGACTAGATCTTCTGCATTCTTATCACACACAAAAAACCAATAACATTAAATAGGAGGGTGGAAGGAAACTTACGGAGGTGATGGATATTAGGTTGGTGCAAAAGAGGAATTATGGTTTTTGCCATTAAAAGCAACGGCAAAAGTAAATGTCAAAATTAATTAAAAGTAATGGCAAAACCACAATTCCTTTTGCATCAACCTAATATGTTTATGGCAGATTGTAATGTTGGCTTCATGGGTGCATACTTATTTCCAAACTCATTGAGTTGTATACATTAAATGTGTATAACTTTTTAAATGACAATCACACCTCAATAAAGTGGTTTTTTAAAAAATGAAGGTGAATTCCACCTGACACCATATACAAAAAACTAACTCAAAATGGATCAAAAACCTAAACATAATAACAGAAACTGTAAAACTCTTAGAAGAAAACATAGGGGAAAAGCGTCATGACATTGGATTTAGCCATCATTTTTCGGGTATGACATCAAAAGCACAGGCAACAAAAGAAAAAATAGGCCGGGCGCGGCGGCTCAAGCCTGTAATCCCAGCACTGTGGGAGGCCGAGACGGGCGGATCACGAGGTCAGGAGATCGAGACCATCCTGGCTAACACGGTGAAACTCCGTCTCTACTAAAAAATACAAAAAACTAGCCGGGCTTGGTGGCGGGCGCCTGTAGTCCCAGCTACTCGGGAAGCTGAGGCCGGAGAATGACGTAAACCTGGGGGGCGGAGCTTGCAGTGAGCTGAGATCTGGCCACTGCACTCCAGTCCGGGCAACAGAGAGAGACTCCATCTCAAAAA
>NW_016804232.1:3473549-3544149 GCF_001698545.2 Rhinopithecus bieti | reverse complement strand
ATATATATATATATATATGAAAAAAGAAAAAAATATAGGTAAGTTGGCTCCTTATCTATCAAAATTAAAACTTTGGTATCCAACAGAATGAAAAGACAACTCCTAGAATGGGAGAAAATACATGCAAATTGTATATGTGATAAAGGATTTATATTCAGAATATATTTTAAAAATTCCTACAACCCAACAACAGCAGCAACAACAAACAACCCCATTTAAAATGGGGTCCAGCATGTAAGGAATCTAGAAGACAATACTCCATTCTGATAACTAGTAAAAAGCTGAAAAAAGCAGAAAAAAAATAATTCTTCTTAGTTCTATCAGAAAAGTGTGGTCACTGCCTCTAGCCTCCCATGCTGGAAAAGGGAAATACTCAACTCAACTTCAGCCCCTTCAGCTGTACTGCCCCACCTAAGACAGGAGAAAAAAACTGAGAGGCTCTCATGAAGTTCACAGCCCAGAAGCACTGGATCATTGAAAGACTGAGAACTAATCATGGGACTACAGAACATTTTACTCCCCCACACCTTACCACATTATTAATGACCCATTTACTGCAGTTCCTTTCATTCAGTACCTTATATCTAGCTTTTAATAAAAAGTATTAGGTATACTAAAAGGTAAAAAATACAGTTTGAAGAGACAAGAGCAAGCACCAAAGCCAGATTCGGCTATAGTAGAGATTTTGGAATCATCAGACTGTAAATGTAAAAAACTATGATTGGCTGTACATGGTGGCTCACATCCATAATCTCAATATTTTGGGAGGCTGAGGCAGGAGAATTGGGGTCAGAAGTTCAAGACCAGACTGGGCAATATAGTAAGGCCTGGTCTCGATAATAATAATAATAATAATAATAATAATAATAAAGCTATAATTAATATGCTAAGGGCTCTAATGGAAAAAGTAGACAACATACAGGAACAGAACAATCATGTAAGCAGAGATGAAAGTTCTAAGAAGAAATAAAAAGGAGTACTAGAGGTAAAATCTGATTCTATTTTGATAGAAATGAGGAATGTCTTTGATAGGCTCATTAGTTGACTGAAAACAGCAGGGTTAAAGAATTTCTGAGCTTGACTATATATCAATGGAAACCTCTGAAATGAACAACAAAGAGAAAAAGACTGAAAATAAGTAACAAAATATCTAAAAACTGTGGAACAACTATAAAAGGTGTAGCATGCATGTAACGGGACTACCAGAAGGAGAAGAAAGAGAGAAAGGAATAGAAGCAATATTTGAAGTAATAACTCCCGAGAATTTTCCCAAATTAATGTGAGACACAGTTATAGACTGAATTGAGCCCCGCCCTGTAAATTCATATGTTCAAGTCCTAACTCTCATTGCATTTGGAAATAGAGCCTGCAAGTAGGTTAAACAAGTTAAATGAGGCCTCAAGAAGGGGTCTGTAAACCAATGGAATTGATGTTTTTATAAGGAGAGGAAGACACACCAAAGGTCTTACCCTTTTCTTTCTTCTCTCTGCAAATGCACAGAGAAGAGGCCATGTGAGGACATAGCAACAAGGTGGCTGACTAAAAGTCAGGAAGACAGGCCTCATCAGAAACCAATTCTGACAGCACCTTGATCTTGGCATTCTGGATTCCAAAACTGTGAGAAAATAAATTTTTGTTGTTTCAGCCACCCAGTCTGTGGTACTTTGTTATGGCAGCCTGAACAGACTAATACAGACACCAAACCACAGATCTAGGAAACTCAGAGAACACCAACCAGGACAAATGGGAACAAAAACAAAAACTGCACTAGGCATGTTACATTCAAACTGCCAAAAACCCAAGGTAAAGAAAAAAATCTTAAAAGAAGCCTGAGGGAAAAACACTGTACTTCTCAGAAATCATGCACGTAAGAAGAGAGTGGAATGAAATCCTTAAAGTGTTGAGAGAGAAAAAGACTCCACCAACCTAGAATTCTATATCCTGTTGGTCGGGCATGGTGACTCACGCCTGTAATCCCAGCACTTTGGGAAGCCGAGGTGGGCAGATCACAAGGTCAGGAGATCGAGACCATCCTGGCTAACACAGTGAAACCACGTCTCTACTAAAAATACAAAAAATTAGCCAGGCATGGTGGCGGGTGTCTGTAGTCCCAGCTACTCGGGAGGCTGAGGCAGGAGAATGGCGTAAACCTGGGAGGTGGAGCTTGCAGTGAGCCGAGATTGTGCCACTGCATTCCAGCCTGGGCGACAGTGTGAGACTCCGTCAAAAACAAAAAACGAAGAGTTCTATATTCTGTGAAATTATCCTTTAAAAGTGAAAGAGAGGTCGGACGCGGTGGTTCATGTCTGTAATCCTAGCACTTTGGAAGGCCAACGCAGGTGGATTACCTGAGGTCAGGAGTTTGAGACCATCCTGGCCAACATGGTGAAATCCTGTCTCTACTAAAAGTACCAAAGTTAGCTGGGCACGCGCCTGCAATCCCAGCTACTAGGGAGGCTGAGCCGGGAGAATTGCTTGAACCTGGGAGGTGGCGGTTGCAGTAAGCCGAGTTTGTGCCACTGCACTCCAGCCTGGGTGACAGAGTGAGAGTCTGTCTCAAAAAAAGAAAAAAAAAAAAAAAGTGAAAGAGAAATGAAGACTTCCTCACACAAACCTTAAGAAAATTTTTAGCCTTGCCAGAAATGTTAAACGAAGTTCTTCAGAGAGAAAAAAAAAGTGATGTAGTTCAGAAACTTGACTCTACGTAATTAAAGAAAGAGTATTAGAGAAGGAATAAATGAAAGTAATTACAAATTTTATTTTATTTTAATTGATCTAATATAATAGCGGTTTGTTCAAAATAATAACAGGAGCTAGAAATATATGCCTTATTAGCATTGTGAAATGCTGTATATTAGCATTGTGAAACAAATGATAGCAAAGATACAAGGAATGAGAGGGAGGAATTAGCATCATTTTGTTCTTATACATTATTCACACTAGTCATGAAGTGCTATAGTGTTATTTCAAAGTGGACTTGGATTAGTTGTAAATGTATGTTGCAAACTCTAGGGCAATCATAAAAAAAAAGTAAGAAAATGAAATATAATTGTGCTAAGAAAGGAGAGAAAATGAAATTATATAAAATGTTTAATTAAAACTACAAATGAAAGAAAAACAGTAAGAAACAAAAATAGAAACAAAGGAAGCTGGACAATGAATAATATACAATAACAAATATGAGAGATATTAATGCAAATATACTAATAATTACTTTAAACCTTAATGATCTAAGTACTAGTTAAAAAACAAAGATTGTCAGAGTGGACCATAACTACATGTTGTCCACAAGAAACCCACTTTAAATTTAGAGATACAGATACATCGAAATTAAAGGGATGGAGAAAGATATGCCAATATGCCATGCCAGCACTAACCAAAAGAAACTAGGAGTAACTA
Source organism: Rhinopithecus bieti (assembly GCF_001698545.2). Taxonomy (NCBI): domain Eukaryota; kingdom Metazoa; phylum Chordata; class Mammalia; order Primates; family Cercopithecidae; genus Rhinopithecus; species Rhinopithecus bieti. The sequence continues at coordinate 3,540,750 of NW_016804232.1, read as the reverse complement.
TATCAATTTCAGAAAGGAGATTCTTGAGTAAGAAAAATTATCTGAGATAAAGAAGGGTATTTCACAATGATAAAGCAGTCAATTCTTCAAGAATACATAATAACCCTGTGCATGTCCATAATAGCAAGGCATCAAAATATGTGAAGCAACAATGGGTAAAACTGCAAGAAGTAATGGATGACTTCACTATTATAGTTGGAGCGGTCAACACCTCTCTATTAGGAACTAACAAATGAAGCAGGCAAAAAAACCAATAAGGATATAGCAGAACTCAATATCATCATCAACAAACAGGATATAACTGACATCTGTAGACTGCTGCATCCAATAACAGCAGAATACACATTCTTCTCAAGATCACATGAAATATTCACTACTATGAACCACATTCTGGGTCATAAAACACACCTTAACAAATTTAAAAGAATGGAAATTATACAATATATGATCTCAGAACTAAACTAGAAATCAATAAGTAAAAGGTAGTTGAAAAATCCCCAAATACATGGAGATTAAACAACACACTTCTAAAAAACACAGGAGTCAAGTAAGGAATCTAAAGAAGAATTTAAAAAATTTCAATCTAAATGAAAAGGAATATACAACTTATCAAAATTTGTAGAATGCAGTGAAAGCAGTGCCTAGCAGCAACTTTATAGTATAGAATACATGCATTAGAAAAGACAAAAGATCTGAAATCAATAATCTAAGCTTCCACTTTGGGAAACCAGAAAAAGAAGAGTGAATTAAATCTAAAATACATAGAAAAAAGATATGAAATCAATAGAGAAAAATCAATGAAACTAAAAGCTGATTCTTTGGAAAGATCAATAAAATTGATAAACCTGCCCCCAGACTAACTTAAAAAAGAAGAGAAAATATACAAATTACTATTATCAGAAATAAAAGAGGGGATGGATATCACTACAAATCCTATGAATGCTAAAAGGATGATAAAGAAATATTATGAAGAACTCTGCCTACGGATTTGATAATCTAGATGAAGTGAATCAATTCCCTGAAAGACATGAGCTGCCAAAACTCACACAAGAAGAAAAAATCTGGATAGGCCTAAAGATACTGAATCAGGCCAGGTGTGATGATGGCTCATGTATGTAATCCTAGCACTTTGAGAGACTGGGGTGGTAGGATCATTTGAGCCAGGAATTTGAGACTAGCCTGGGTAACACAGAGAGACCCAATCTCTACAAATTTTTTTTTTTTTAATTAACCTGACATGGTAGCTATAGTCCCAGCTACTCAAGAGGCTGAGATGGGAGGATTGCTTGAGCCTGGGAGGTCAAGGCTGCAGTGAACCATGATTGCGCTACTGCACTCTAGCTTGGGTGAGAAAGTGAGACTCTGTCTCAAAAACAAGAGAGAAGATATATGAATTAGTAACTTTCTAATACCAGTAATACCCTAAATGGGTTCACTGGTGAATTCTATCAAACATTTAAGAAAGAATTTATATCAATTCTTTACAGTCTGTCTCAGAATTCAAAAGCAGAATTCTAACTCATTCTGAGAACAGCATTGCCTTGATGCCAAGACTGGATAAAAATATTATAAGAAAAGATAACTAGAGACCAATATGTCTCATGAACATAAATGTAAAATCCTCAAAAAAAATCAGCTACTAAAATCCAATAATGTATAAAAAATTACACATCAAAACAAGTGGGATGCATCCCAGGTATTCAAGGCTGATTCAACATTTTAAAATCAGTTAACATAATTCACCACACCAACAGGTTAAAGAGGAAAAATGATATGATCATATCAATAGATGCAGAAAATTTTGACAAAATTCAACACGAATTCAAGCTAAAATTCCAGCTAACCATAGTACTTAATGGTGAAAAACTCAACACTTTCTCACTAAGATTAGGAACTAGGCAAGGAGGTACCATTTTATCACTCCTTTTAAAGATCATATTGGAAATCCTAGCTAGTGCAATAAAACAAGAAAAGAAATAAAAAGTACACATATTAAAAACTGTCTTTATTTGGAAATGACATGATGTCTATGTAGAAAATCTCAAAGAATCGGAGAAAATAGTCTTGAAACTAATAAGCAATTATAGCAAGGTTATACGATATAAGGTTAATATACAAAGTCAATTACTTTCATATATACCAGCCATAAACAACTGAAATACGAAATTAAAAATACAATACTATTTACACTACCACCCCAAAAATAAAATACTTAGGTACAACAGTAACAAAATATACACAAAAACCGTACCAGAAAACTACAAAACTGTGATGAATAAAATAAATGAACTAAATAAATGGGAGGATAGTACATGTTGATGGATAAGAAGATTCAATATTGTCAAGATATCAGTTTCCCCCAACTTGATCTGTAGATTCAGCACAATTCCAATGAAAATCTTGACTACTTATTTTGTGGATGTTGACAAACTGATTCTATGGAGAGGCAAAAGGCCTAGAATTACAAAATCAGAGAATTGAACTACCTGACTTTAAGACTTACTGTAAAGAAATAGTAATCAAGACAGTGTGGTATTGTTAGAAGAACAGACAAATAGGAAAATGGAATAAAAAGGAATAGAATAGAAAGCCCAGAAATAGACATAAATATAGTAAAGGAGTCTTTCATGAAGGAACAAGGAAATACAGCAGAAAAATATTTTCTTTTCAACAAATAGTGTTGGAACAACTGGAGATCCATGTGCCAAAAAAAAATGAATCTCTGGCCATAAACTGGCCCCAAAACTGGCCATAAACAAAATCTCTCTACAGCCCTGTGACATGTTCATGATGGCCATAATGCCCACGCTGGAAGGTTGTGGGTTTACCGGAATGAGGGCAAGGAACACCTGGCCTGCCCAGAGTGAAAAATGGCTTAAAGGCGTTCTTAAACCACAAACAATAGCATGAGCAATCTGTGCCTTAAGGGCATGTTCCTGCTGCAGATAACTAGCCAGACCCACTCCTATATTTCGGCCCATCCCTTCGTTTCCCATAAGGGATACTTTTAGTTAATCGAATATCTATAGAAACAATGCTAATGATTGGCTTGCTGTTAATTAATACGTGGGTAAATCTCTTTTCAGGGCTCTCAGCTCTGAAGACTGTGAGACCCCTGATTTCCCACTTTACACCTCTATATTTCTGTGTGTGTGTCTTTAATTCCTCTAGTGCCACTGGGTTAGGGTCTCCCCAATCAAGCTGGTCTCTACAGGAACTAAGGAAATTTTTTTTGGGAAAAATATTTTCTTTTCAACAAATAGTGTTGGAGCAACTGGAGATCTATGTGCAAAAAAATGAATCTAGACACAGACTTTCCTTACACTTTTCACAAAATTAGCTCAAAGTGAATCATATACCTATATGCAAAGCACAAAATTATGAAATACCTAGAAATAAAACAGGAAAAACTTTAGGTGACCTTGGTTATGGCTATGACTTTTTAGATACAGTAATTGCCCCCTTACCTGAGGTTTCACTTTCTGTGGTGTTAGTTACCCACAGTCAACCATGGTCTGAAAATATTAAATGGAAGAGTCCAGAAATAAACAACTCATAAGTTTTAAATCATCTGCTATTCTTAGTGGCATGATGAAATTTTGTGGTGACTTGCTTGGGATGTTAATCATCCTTTGGCTTAGTGTATCCACACTGTATACATTACCTTACCCTTAGTTGTCAACATTGTCTGCTCCTGACATCCAACCATCAAAATAATCATGGCTCAATAATCCAAGATCACCTGAAGCATATGATCCTCCATCTGATGTATTGTCAGAAGGTCAGTGGTATTCTAATGCTCTGTCACAATGCCTGTGTCATTCACCTCACTTCCTTTCATCACATAGGCACTGTATCACCTCACATCATCACAAGAAAAAGAAGAAGAAGTAGAGTACAATGATATCCTTTGAAAGAGACAACATTCATGTAACTTTTATTATGGCATATAATTATAATTATTCTCTTTTATTATTAGTTACTATTGTTAACTCTTACTATACTTAATTTATAAATTAAACTTTACCATGGTTATGTATGAATAGGAAAAACACACAGTGGTATGGGGGATTTAGTACTATCCATGGTTTCAGGCACCCACTAGAGGTCTTGGAACACATCCTCCACAGAAAAGGGTGAACTACTGTACTATGCTAAAAGCATGATTCATGAAAGGAATAATTGACAAGGTGAACTTCAGTAAAATTAAACATTTCTGCTCTATGAAAGGTACTGTGAAAGACACTACCCAGAGAATGAAAAGATAAGCCATAGACTAAGAGAAAATATTTGCAAAAGACATGCCAGATGTAGGATTATTATCCAAAATATAAAAATAACTGATAAAACTCAGCAATAAGAAAACAAACACCCTGACTAAAAAATGGGTAAAAGACCTGAACAGACACCTCACCAAAAAAGATATATAAATGGCAAATAAACATATGAAAAGATACTCTACATCATATGTCATCAGGAAAATGCAAAGTAAAACAAGAGTGAGATACCAGCCTATGCCTATTAGAATGGCCAGACTTCAGAGCCATGACAGCACCAACTGTGTTGAGGATGTAGAGCAACAGGAACGCTCACTCACTGTTCGTGGGAATATAAAATGGTATGGTCACTTTGGAAGAAAGTTGGTCAGTTTCTTACAAAACTAAACATCCTCTTACCATATAATCCAGCAATCAGACTCTTGGATATTTACCCAAAGGAGCAGAAAAATTATGTCCACATAAAAACCTGCATATGTATGTTAATAGGTTTATTCATAATTGTCAAACATGGCAGCAACCAACACATCCTTCAGTAGATGAAGAGATAAACTGTGATACATCCATACAATGGAATATTATTCAGTGCTTTCCAGTCTGAAAAAAAAGAAATGAGCTTTCCAGTCATTTACAAAATGGAGAAAATGCAAATGCTTATTAGTAAGTGAAGGAATTCAACCTAAAATATATATATACTGTATGATTCCAACTATATGATATTCTGGAAAGGTAAAACTATGGAGACAATAAAAAGATCAGTGGCTTCCAAAGAGTAGGAGGAAAGAAGGAATGAACAGGCAGAGGACAAAGGATTTTTGGGACAATGAAGCTATTCTTTGTGATACTATAATGGTACATACATGGCATTATACATCTGTCAAAACCTATAGAATGTATAACAAATCAAGAGTGAACCCTAATGTAAACTATGGATGATAATGGGTGGGTGATAATGGTGTGTTTATGTAGGTTTATGAATTGTAACAATATATTACTCTGGTGTGGGATGTTGATGGTGAGGAAGGCTCTGTGTGTGCATATGTGGGGGCAATGGTATAATGGAACCTCTGTACTTTCTGCTCAGTTTTGTTGTGAATCTAAAACAGCCCTATGAAACGAAGTACACCACAGCAAAAAAAAAAATAAATAAATGGGCACAGTACTTGAATAGACATGTCCCCGGAGAGGATATACAAATAACCAATAAGCACATAAAAAGACCCTGAGCATCCTTAATTATTAGGGAAATGCAAAGCAAAATCACAAGATACTACTTCACTTATTAGGATGGCTATTACTAAAAATAAATAAATAAATAAAAAATAAAACCCAGAAAATCAGAAGCGTTGGTGAGGATGTGGAGAGACTGGAAGTCCTGCACATTGCTGATGGGAATATAAAATGGTGCAACCACTGTGGAAAATGGCATGGTGTTTCCTCAAAAAATTAAACACAGAATTACCGTATGATTCAGCACTTTCGCTTCTGGATATATACACAAAAGAATTGAGAACAGGAGATTGAACAGATATTGTACATCCGTGTTCGTAGCAGCATTATTCACAATAGCCAAAATGTGGAAGCAACCCAAGTAACCATGAACAGATGACTGGATAAACTAAATGTGGCACATACACAAAATGGAATATTATTCAGCCTTAAAAAGGAAGAAAATTCTGACACATGCAACAACAGGAAAGAACTTTAAAATCATTATGCAGAGTGAAATATTAGTATTTCCCTGAACAAATATTGTATAATCCCACTTGTTTGAGGTACCAAGAGTAGTCAAATTCATAGGAACAGAAAGTAGATTGGTGATTGGGAGGGGCTGGGGGAAGATGGAAATGGGGAGGTAGTGTTTAATGGATACAGAGTTTCAGTTTGGGAAGACAAGAATTTTTCTGGAGTTGGATATTGGTGACGGTTGCACAACAATGTGAATGTACTTAAAGTTACAGAATTGTGCACTTAAAAATGAGCAAAATGGTAAATTTTATGTTATGTATATTTTGCCACAATAAAAAAAAATAAGCATTTTTGTGCAGAGATAAGGGATACAAGAAAAATATAAAATCAGACACACATATATACATATACAATATATGAAGCCAAGGATTTAAAAAAAGCTAGAAATGTTCACTGACAAATTGAAGATATAATCAATAACACTATAAAACGTTGTCGACAAACCAAAAAAATATGAATAAGTGATGTCTGTGTTCCAGGATTAAAAGAGAGAATACTGTGTCAGCTCTCTCTAATTTTTATGTGTTAGCTTTTGTATTTAATGAAATTGTATTCAAAATGCCAGCACAGTGAACCAAACATTCATCTAGAAAGAAAAAAATTGGAAATTAATAGTCAAGAAAATGTCAAAAAAAAAAAAAAAATAAGTGTTGATGAAATAAGTGTTGATTGACTCACCCTACCAATTCAAAGTACTTTAAAAACTTACAGTAATGAAAGTATCATGGTTCTAATGCATAAAGTTATAGTTGGAAGAAGGAAATATAAATGTGGGAAATAACTGCAAGGTAAAACACTGTTAGTGTACAATTAAGTTTGTTTAAAAATATTTGTATGTCGGGAGCGGTGGCTCGCGCCTGTAATCCCAGCACTTTGGGAGGCTGAGGAGGGTGGATCACCTGAGGTCAGGAGTTTGAAACCAGCCTGGCCAACATGGTGAAACCCCGTTTCTACTAAAAATACCAAAAATTAACCAGAAATGGTGGCGCATGCCTGTAATCACAGCTACTCAGGAGGCTGAGGCAGGAGAACCGTTTGAACCTGGGAGGTAGAGGTTGCAGTGAGCTGAGATTATGCCATTGCATTCTAGCCTGGGCAACAAGAGTGAAATTCCATCTCAAAAAAAAAAAAAAAAATTTATGTATATGTAAAACAATGAAAGAAAACATAAAAAGTATCAATAATAATTATCTGCAGTTTATGGATTGCCCATAATTTTTATATTCTTCTGCTTATTTGTCTGATTTTGGAAGTTTTCAGCAACAATCAGTACAAATTTTACAATAAGAAAGGACGCCATTTTCAAAAAAGAAAAGAAAACACTGCTGCCAGCCCCAGAGTCCGCTTGTCTGGAAGGCCTGACCACTAGCCTTGCCTGTAGTCCTAGCCCCCGAAAGAGCTTTGTGGTCTTTTCTGTATACTCCTGCTCCCACATTTAACTCAATGTGTGGGCAGAAGCAGAATAAAATGCTGATCTTGAGGAAACACTGCGAGATACTATCAGGATGAAATTAAGAAGTAATTTTAAATACAGATTGGAGGATTTGTCAACAAATTGGACAAAATCCAGAGAAGAACCAAGGAATGACTGAAGACCTGAAGCTGCAGGCTGGATACGAGAGTAGAGATGAAAAGAAAATGTGTTTAACTTGGCTAGACTCTAAGTGGAGACTTAAAAACAGTACTGGAGCCCAATCAAACCACCATTAACAACTGCCAGGCAGATCCCCATCCTGAGTGACCCTGAAAGGTCAAAACAAACTCTTAAAATTTCCAGTGCTTTTTAGTTCAACCTGAGGTTAAAGACCATATCTTCCCCACAGTACAGATTGCTTTTGCATGTATGCCAAGAGCTTGTCTTCATTGCACATTAAAGACGGAAATATAGCATAGAGGATGGAAGTCTTTAAGGGCCTCTCAAAAGGTTCCTGGTGACAGAAGATGCCGACATGGCCAGACAGGACCAGATTTTTTTTTTTTTTCCAACTTTGCACAGTACAAATTCTCTAATTAAATGGTTTATTCTTCCTGTGGCTCACTTTACCTGCTTGTTTTGTGTTTATTTGGGGATACAGACGTTCAGAAAGAAGGATGACAGAAAAAAGAGAAACAGAGTTACATTGAAAAAATGAGGCCAAGAGAGTTCCTGAGAGAGACCCAGGGCGGCACCCAGAGGGAGAGAATAGGTAACCAGCCAGAAACTTGGAAACTAGATTGAGAGAAAAGCCGGAGCAAAGAGAAAGGCACAGGCAGCCAGAAAGAAAGAGGAGAAAGGAGAAGGCCCTGTGATCTGTCCTGGGACGGGAGCAATAGGGAATCTTGACTCATTTGTACTTGTCAGACTATTTAAAGGAGAACAGAGCTCTGTGGCAAGGCAGCACTGTTTATTTTTAATATGCCGGTGTATTTTGGTAACAGAAAGGAAAAAAGAGCAAAAGGAAAGTGAGAATGAAGCTAGGGAGCCCTGCACTGACTCTTGAGAGGCTCTCAAAGAAAGGCCGTGGCATTCCCTGCATTCAAGTAGCTCCGTTAGTCTGACTTTGGCCTCCCGGACGCCCTGGCCTCTGCCTAGAGAGAAGGGGCAGGGCTCCTGAGTCTTGCTCTCCCTTATTCCCATGGATGATGCTTCACAGTGGGGAAAACGACTGTCAGGAATTATCAAGTTTAATTTTGTCAATTCTTGCTCTGGCTGCTTCATGCTGAGGCACTTAAGCCCTGTCAGAAAGGCACAGACAGAGGAGCCTTTGTAAATTTAGATGAAATCTCTTTTTCCACCTGGTTTCATACTCAAAGATGCTGCAAGACTCCATATCTGATGGGCTGAGGATCTGGACTTCTCTGGCGTTCCACAGAGACATGCATTCATAGTCTGTATTTCTGCTTCATTCTCATCTTGCTTGATTAGGAACATGCCGTTAAAGTCATAAAATATAATAAATATTTTCACTCTCTTGCCTTTACTCAGTTGGATTACAATTCAAAATCTCTTGAGGAAGAAGCTTAAAATTCCCAGACTCACTTTGGTTAATTTTTCACTTATAGAAATATTTTAACTCCATTGGAATTAATGTCTTGTCAAAGTGATGGAGACACATGGTACAAGACAACAATATATCATGTCATGGAAAAATACAGATCTGTTATATTGACTTTAAGCATGAGGTACCTATCCTCTTTATTAGAGATTCCCACATATGAAGATCAGTTGAGATATTGCTTGCTCTTGGAAGTAAATTTTTGTAGATTTAAATATAAATTCTTTTGAAATATGATGCATGTATGCATAAATTTGCAGTTAAATAAATACACCTGTATTGGAGATGTGCTCTCAGTGATAGAAGTGAAAGACCCAAAACATTTGGTACTGTGGTATACGACAATAGTTCTTTGAGCATAGCACTTAAGAAGAAAGTCACAGAGTGGGGCAAGGCTGGACAAAACATGTCTGAACATCAGAATCACTTTGATAACACTGAAAAAATACATAGTCTTGGACTTTGCCCCAGAACCATTGTATTTGAATTCCATAATGAGACCCAGAAATCTATATTTTTAAAAATATTTTTTCCGTGTGCTCCATCATTATGAACAATTGGGTTGGAGAATGTTTTATTTTCCTGCCTCCAGTAGCTGAACATGTTCTAAAGCATGATTACCTGTGTAACGTACTCAGAGTGAATTATGCCTTTTAGTGGCAACTAAATTAATTTTTTTTCATATGGACTTCGGTCATTTTTCCCAACACTTTGACTGCCACTTCTATTTGATAACTCTAGAATTATACAATTAGTTGTATGGTAGGTACACTTTAGAGGTTTACTTTAACAAAGACATCACATTGATTCTATTTCTGTTTTTCACCATGTCAGTTTTATTAGGGTGAGTTAATATGAAAATATACCTCCTTTTGAAGGTGAATATTATTTCAAACATTTGTAAGACGTGGTATTTCAGAAACTCTCTTGAGGTCACAAGAGAGTTAAGTTTCATGGCAGTTGTTTTTGAATAAAAACATATTTGCTAACTCTTCCTTAATACATTTATTTTAGGATATTCTTGGGTATTTTGAGACAGAACAGGAATATGGAAGAAAGGAGGAGGAAAATGGAGGAGAGGTGGGGGAGGTGGTGGGAATTTCAAATAATGCTCCCAGTCAGTGGGTCTCACTGTGGGTTCATGCTCAGACTGCAGGCTGGAAAGCAGAGGAAACACGGTCATTGACTCACTGTCACCAACTCTGAGTAAGACTTTTGACCTTTCAATGTCTTAGCTAATGAATCCAAAAGGAAAGATGCAGTGGGGAAAAAGTAATTCAGTCAAATTGGCCATGAGGTCTCCCAGGGAAATACAGGATGATAATGGGACTTAGAGTTCCTGTGACCTTCTGTGGCTTCTTTAGTCTGGGAAGTCATTATCATCACAACAGGCAACCCTGTCATTTTTGCTTTGTGGTAACAAGGGAAAAGCCTTTGATGTGTAAGTGTGGGATCACTGTATGAGCTAAGAAAAGAACAGTCATCTCATCCCCTACCCACCAGCTCCAGGTTTTTCTAGAACAAATGGCAGAGAGGTTTCCATATGGTCAGCTTTTTAAAAATCAACTTTATTTTACTCATTTTAAGCTTCTACCTTGAAGAATTTCAACCAATGCATACACCTGTATAACTGCTGACAGAATTACAATATAGACTATATTCTTCACCCCCAAAAGTTTCTTTGGGTCCCTTCTGAGAAAATCTCCCTCCATTCCCAGCCCCAGTCAACTACTAATCTTTTTATCACTTTAGACTCTATTTGTCTCTTCTAGAGTTTTGTGTACATATAGCCACACAACATCTATTCTTTGATATCTGGTTTTCTTTAACTCAGCATACTGATTTTGAGATTCGTCTATGTTGTTTCATGTATCAGTAGTTTCTATCTTTTTATGGCTGAATAGTATTCCATTGTATGATTGTATGACCATTTGTTTATCCATTCACCTGTCAATGGACATTTGAGCTATTTCTAGTTTGAGACTCTTATGAATAAAGCCATTACAAAAATGTGTGTACCAATCTTTGTGTGGGCATACATTTTTATTTCTCTTAAGTAAATATCTCAGAAAGGAATGGCTGGTATTTGTGTTAGGTGTTTGGTCAACTTTAGAAGACTGCCAAATAGTTTTTTCTAAGTGGCAGCATCATTTTATATTTTCACTAGTAGTGTATGAGGATTCCAGTTTCTCCCTATCTTCCCCAACACTTGCTATTATCTTTCTTTTTAATTTTATGCATCCTTTGGCATATGTAATGATATCTCATTGTGGTTTTCCTTTGCATTTCCCTAATGACTAAGGATGTTTAACAGTTTTTCAAGTGCTTATCAGGCATTTGATTACCTGTGGTATCAGTTTCAGAAACAGAACCTTTTTATTAACAAGGGAAGAAATTGTCTACTGTGTGCTGTCTGTGGCCCTCTACCTTCTGGTAGAGGAAGAAGAGGCTCCACCACTCCACTGATTGGTGCTGAGAATGACCCAAGTTTTATCCCAAGGAAACAGTCCATATGTCGTCACCATTTCCTCCCATGAGGGATGACAGCAAGATCTCACCTCTGCTACATCGTTTCCTTACAATTCACTTTTCCTTCAAGGTCACTTGTGGCCATTTTAGCAACATTTTTTTTTTCTCCTTCAAGCTTCCCTTAGTATTTTACCTGGATTTGCTTGTAAAAATATCTGTTTTTGTAAAAGCAGCTCCCCAAGATCTGCTCTGGTTGATCCATTCACCACAGTCTCCATCTCTAAGATGGTTCTTCCTCTGATGACAGTCATCAAAGCCTCCGGTTGTGGCTGAGGTGAAGTGCTACCCACATTCCCTGATTTAGATCCAACCTTCATTTCCTCAGCTGGTGGAGACATCGCCTGCTGACTGCTCACAATTCTGTACTCTGGAACTGCCATCAGGTGGAAGGAACGACCTTGTCCTATGATGTGTTACCTCTTAGAGGGTTGCTACATGCAATACAGAGAATGAAGGATTCGTACAGAGATAAAAGGTTTCAGCCTTCTTTCCACACTTCAGACATCTTTGAAGGGCTGTATTAGCTTCAGACTTCCTGTAGAATCAACTGAGGTCAAGGTTGCAAATGCATTGGAGTTCACCTTATCCCTCAGCCCAGTCCTGTTTCCATCTGCTTACAAATCTCTGTCTCAGAGAGGGTTTTTCTGGGTGTGAAAATTTCCAGGGGCAGCAATAACAAATTACTACAAACTGGGTGGCTTAAGACAATAGAAACATATTCGCTCATAAATGCAAAAGGCCAGAAGTCTGGAATCAAGGTGTTGGCAGGGTCCAATCCTTTCAGAGATTCTGAGGCAAAATCCCTTACTGACCTCTTTTCTGACTTCTGATGTTTATCAGCAATTATTGGCCTTCCCCGCTTGGCTTGTAGACACATCACTCCAATCTCTGCTCCTGTCTTCACATCACCTCCTCCTCTGTGTGTTTCTTAAAAGGACACTTGTCAATGAATTTTGGGCCCACATAGGTAATCCGGGATTATCTCATCTCAAGACCTTAAACTTAATGACATTGCTAAGACCCTTTTTGAAAGTAAGTCCACATTCGCAAGTTCTGGGTAGACAGATCCGTTTTTTTGTTTTTGTTTTTGTTGTTGTTTGTTAGCTTTTTTGCAAAGAATCCATTATTCAACTCACTACTCTAGGAAACTGAGCTAGTACAGTTGTTGGTAGGGGCCTAGGGAGTGTATTTCAAAATGGAGTTTGGGAGCTGGATCAACCACCAGCTGGCCAGCAATGAAGACCCCATCACTGGGGGTGAATGGAGTACTGAATGCCCCTGGGGTACAGTGGGGGGAGGCAATTGTTTAAACTTACACTGTAGTGAACTGGGATGGGAAAGAAATACCCTGGCAGGAACCTCAGAAGTTCAAGTATAGTAGTAAGGATAAGGACTAAGGGGCCCAGTAGATATTATCTTGGGAAAAGAGAATGAAAGCCTGGGAGTGATAAATCACCGATTTAAAGTGAAATGTGCAAACCACAGGGCCTCACCTCACTGGCAGCATACAAAAGACTCTCATTTCTGCAGATAGAGGGCAGAAAAAGCCTAGAATCAGTCCCAGGACTTAGTTAAAAGAGTAGCAGACCTCCAGAGGAGACTGGCTCCTTAACCTTAGCAAGTCAGCTATGTTCAGGGTAAAGCCCTCATGGGGAAGGATTGGGACCCTATAATTCAGGATGGCATGTTTGATGCATTCAAAGTATTGAGTTCCTTCAGAACCCCTTGACACTCTGGGCCTGCAGAAATGGCCACTCCTCCTGTAAAAGTCTGGACCTTCTCCTCTTACTTGAAGGTAATGCAGAGGACTCTGCCTAAAATATCATGCTTCCTTTTTTTTGAGTCTGCTGCCTCCCCCTACCTCCCTTCCTGGGCACCAGACCAATCACTGGGCTCACATCACAATGTGGGGAAGTGCTGGATCTGCCAAAGGAGGAAGGGGTTAGAGCCCCGGGGAGCTGCAGGTCTAGTCTACAGGTCCCAGCAGGAGGCTGGAGAGCATGTGTGAACTGGATCTGAGGTTGTTGGCTTAAAGGAGTACAGCATAAATCTGGGTACGATGAGAGTTTCTTAATATGGAAGCACTCTCCTGTGACTTAGGAGCTCTACCCTGGCAGGACCCTAGGAGGCAGTCCTAACTCATTACTGTGATGGCTTCTGAGGCTTGGAGAAAGCAATGGTCCACACCTAATGAAGTAGAAATGCCACAGTCCTTTTGTTATACACATGTACAAAAGCATGATAAAGTTCAGAGAAATGAATGTGCTAGAATGGGGCCAGAAAACCCACTATTATTCAGGAGGACCCGGAGACCCTCGTTTCCCAAAACAATAAGGAATGTGGTGGTGAGATTGGCACAGCATCATTAAGAAGCACCCACAGGAGGTGCTATTTCAGAACTGTTAACAATGGGAATGTCAGGACCCTGAAATAATAAAAGACAGTAAATCTTGACAGTCAAAAGCAATGTGGCTGCTTGAGCATCCTCATGACATGGAAGCTGGCTTCCCACAGAGAAGACAATTCAGGAGGGAGTGAGAGCACACCAAGCACAAGCTACCCTGTTAGTGACCTATCCTTGGCTGCATTTCCACAACAGCTTATTTGTTAGAAGTGAATCATAAGTTTGGTCCACATGCAAAGGGAGGAAAAATTGGGACCACCTTTTGAAAGGAAACAGGTCAAATAATTTGTGAACGTATTTTAAAACAGCCTAAGGGAAATTCCTAAGGGAAATTTATGCTTCTTATTAATGCAACACAAGGATTTGTGGGTTTCCAAGTTGTGGTTCCCAAACAGAAACGTATCCACCAGGGGACATTGGACTTTAAGCTTTAGCTGTTGTTCAATCACTGTGGGCCCCTGTGTCAAGAGACCAGCAGGCAAAGGAGGGAGTTGGCATCCTAGCCGGGGGATTTCTGCCCAATTATTGGGTGGGGAAAGAGCTGCTGTTACCTAATGGAGGTAGACATGAGCACATTTGGCACCAACATGACCCACTGGGGGCATTTCTTGATATCCTCCTGCCCAATTTTTTCAGTCAGTGAACATATGCAGTAATCATGGCCTGAGAGTCTGGGAAACATCCAGGTAAGCCACCTAGACTAGAAAAGGTGCCAGCCATGAGCAAAGGGAATCTAGAACAGACATGGAGGAGGAAGGTAATGAGCTTGCAGCCAGGTAGTAGTTCATTCATCCCACGAATCTTTCCCTTTCATCTGTCTTGTGCAATTTTCCCAAGAAAAGAGGGCATCAAGGATTCTGGAGGGGCTTTATCCAGTTGGGGTAAACTTGACATCTGAAGAAAATGCATCCAGGTTGCACAGAGGTGTGCCATGTGGATTCTGGGGCTCATCCCCAGAGACACACTCTCTTCAAGATGGAGGCACTTCTTTCTCCAGCTGCTCGATGTTGCCTGCTGGTGGCTCATGGCCGAGTCCTTCTTCAGAGAAGGCCCTTAGTTGAGAGAACAGGCTCATCCAAGGCTATTACTTCCTGCCCTTGGGACAGCCTACTTTCAACTGATTGAATGTGAAGGTACAAAGCCCAGCACCCTTACTTCAATTTGGGACATTTATGAAGAGCCATCCTGGCTCCAGAGCCTTCTGTGGAACCATCTGAGGCCTTGTTGCAATTCCACTGCAGTTCACCTTCCTCTGCTCAGCCCTTCTGTTCTCACTGCTTTACAGCTGTTGCTCTTGAGTGCCTTCCCCCAATAAATCCCCTGCTCACTAATACTGACCCTTGGAACCTATTTCCCAGAGAACTCATCAATGACACCACCGCTTATTGTGCAAGCTTGTCTATCTACGCTTTTTAAATATATGTCATCTCTATAAACCCACTCAATAATTCTTCGAAGTCTCTACTATTCATATCCACATTGTACAGATGAGAAATCAGAAATCATTTACTGAAGTTCACAGATACAGTAAACAGCAGTTAGCTTTCAACCCAGATCTGGCTCTAGAGCCCGGAGTATTAACAGATACCTTTGAACCTTTCTAATTTTGTGGTCCTAAGAGTGTCATATTTATTTCGCATAAAGATTTTGTCACATTCCTGGATGCTCTCATAAATGATAGTATAGATGTAGCAGGTGTACAGGTTAGCTTTGCTGCAGTAACGAACAACCCGAGTCTCAATGGCTGATAAATACAGTCAGACCTCCATTTCCATGGCTTCTGAATTGATGGATTCAACCAGCCACAGGTTGAAAATATTCAGGGAACAAAAATGGGTGGTTTTGTCTGTACTGAACACGTACAGACATTTTTCTTGTCATTATTCCCTAAATAATACAGTATAACAACTATTTATGTAGTATTTACATTGCATTAGGTATTACAAGTAATCTAGAAATGATTTGAAGTATACAGCATTACATAGATTATACACAAATACTACACCATATGGTAGATATGAGCACATTTGTCACCAACATAACCCATTGGGGGCATTTATTGGTATGGATACATTTCTTAGTATAGTGTGTGTGTATAACCAATGTATGGGTGTATATTATTTTATGTATATATGGACTTGAACATCCATAGATTTTGATATTTGTTGGGGGTTCCTGAACCAATCCCCCACAGATACCGAGGAACAACAGTATTGATTTCTTGCTCACATTACATGTCAGCTGCTCTCAGTGGGCTTTGTGGCTTTCCTCCACACGTCTTTTCTTTCTAGGAGTAATGCTAAAGATTCAGCCCCTGTTTGGGGTAGATCCTTCTTACATTAGAGGGAAAAGACCAAAAGAGTGGATGGAAACTTATGATGGGGTATGTTATATCTGCTTACACAAGCACGTTACTCTGCAGGCCCAGAAACACTGGTGGTGATATGCGATCCCCTTACCAGGAAAGTGGAAGTGAACGATTATAAACAATACTGCAATTGACTGTAGCAGATATTCATGTCAGGGCTGTGGCAACTTAATAATTCATTTTTACCAGTTAAACAGTTTCAGTACATAAATTATTTATGCAACACATCTTAGGTGCTGGGAAATGTTTACGTGGTGAGGTTACCATGATTTTTATTCATCTAAGGAACCCATGGTCAAGCAGGTGTCTATTCTCTGGCCACTTCCCATGGATGTTGTATACCTCAGGGACTCTTTCCCCTTTACTGGGACTCTCAGAAGGAATGGCAGTGAGCCACCTGCTGACAAAGGCTTATCTAAAAGGGAGCTTGAGAAGAGGCAGGGGAAGTCTCATTGGTTTCATCCTCTTTGAAAGAAGGCAACACTTTTCATCTTTCTGTTGCCTAGAAGGTAGCATTATGCAGAAGAGACAGTGCTATCAGTTTAATCCAAGTGCAGAGAAGGAGTTGCAGGGCTATCCCTCAACTCAAAACCAAGCAGAGGCTCGGGGAGGAGAGGGAACACAGTGAATAGAGATACTGTGGAGCTCTACTGGACAAGCCACTGTGATTTTGCGGTCACTCTTGTCTTCCAGGTCAGGGATCCTTTTTGTGACCACAAGAAAGATTTCTTCCCCTGTGTTTGGGAGGTGTAAGCAAAGGCAGGATGCCTGAATTTGCCATCACAGAAGAATGTAGAGAATGATAGTAACGTTTTTTATTTCACAAGGGAGACTTTGGGTCTTCTATTTTTGATACGAAAATAGTAATTTGAAAATACCCTTTCCTTTGCTGTGCTTTCTGTCAAATTTGGTACCACCACGACCTGGTGAACTTTACTTGGCAGGCTGCCAAACTAAATACATCTTGGTCAAGTGCCTAATAATAATGGAGACTATCATGTGGTGGGAAAGTGTCTTAAGGATGTTTTGTGGAAACAAACTCCTGAAGAAGCTGCAAAAACCAGAATTCTTCTTTGCTCCTTAAATCAAAATAAATGAGATTAAATTCATCAGCTTTCTTTTGTTGTATTTGGTGGAAATTTAAATGCCAGATGGTTTGCTTTGACCAGCATTATTTTAAGGAGTTAAAAAAATAGTTTGTATCTTTTAAGGAGAAGTTCCTATATTATAAGAAAGTTCCAAAAGACAGGTTTAAGAATATATGTATATATATTTATAAATTTATATATATATAATATATGTAAACATTTTTTCATGATATCACCTCTGCAATTGGCTTTACCATATTTCTTTGCTACCCTCCCTCAGTTTCCATATAACAGGCCTCATATTTATTTAATTGGGTTTATAAGATATCTGGGTGCTATTGGATGAAAATTATAAATAATTTAAATATTCTGTTAGCACGCTTAAAAGATTAACCCACCTGCTTTACATAACTACTGCAGGGATCTGGAATAAAGTTAGTGACATTGGCAAATTCTTTGTTCATTGACTTATGTTAGTCCTATTGATCTACAGAAACGAACGTTTCCATTTCTATATGCACTCCTATATTCCTTTGCCCTGATGCACATACTTCATTTCAAACAGATTTTCCTCACCTGGAAGATACACAGTTGTGATTATTAATACAAATGCCAGCATTTAGGCTCCAGAAAAGACAGCGATGTAGTGTCAGTATCTTCGGGATGGTCCATGCCAGCTGGCACCTTTTTCTCTCCATAGATATCAATGTCCATCTTTTTAAAAAAGTTGATTGTATATATTGTATTATAATAAAGGTATTATATTTTTAACATCAATGTCTGTTTTATATCCTGTGTGAACTGGCTAGAAATGCCTTTATTTTGAAATTAATTAACTAAAGTCAAAGAAATACTTTCAGAAGCTTGTCATAGAGGCCAAAATGTCTTAGCCTTTTGATCTTAGCCTTTTGACTTAAAATACAAATAAACAGAAGTCAAAATTGACTTTAAAAAAACATACTTTTTCTAGGCCAGGTGTGGTGGCTCATGCCTGTAATTCCAGCACTTTGTAAGGCCAAGGTGGACAGATCACTTGAGGCCAGGAGTTCAAGACCAGCCTGGTCACATGATGAAACCTCGTCTCTAATAAAAATACAAAAATTAGCCAGACGTGGTACCGTATGCCTATAATCTCAGTTACTCAGGCTGAGGCAGAAGAATTGCTTGAACTTGGGAGGTGGAGGTTGCAGTGAGCTGAGATCACACCACTACACTCCAATCTGGGCAATGAGCAAGACTCTGTCTCAAAAAACAAACAAACAAACACACACACTGTACTTTTTCTGAAGACTATTCTTTAAAAGATAATGGTCAAAAGAAACAAATATGCAAGGTTTTGTGAGCTTTAACCTGCAAGGAGAAATTTTACTCTACTACACAGACTCCTGTTTTCACTTTTCTGCTGTTCCTGAGACACCAACTTCATTCAAATTAGGAGGAGGCAAGCACCCAGCACCATGGAACCACATGGAGCCTTGATCCATGCACTATGATGTGCCTCAGGAGAGCAGTTATGATGCGTGATTCATATTCATAATGAGTTCGTTGCTCAGGCCTTCCTGCAAGGTCATCAGACATTTGCTGCTGAAAATATTACTTAAGTCAATATTCACATGCAATGTTCATAGAAAAAAAAATTCAACTCTAGATGGTGATGCATCTGATTCAGAACTAAGTAAATGATAATTTTGTGACTTTCTAAAGAAATATTTTAAAGTAAAAATAAACAGAAGTCAAAATGAAAAGTACCACAATGGTCTTGTTTTCTAGGGTATCACATAATGTTTTTTCTTAAATATTTCAAACTGCTTGGGGCTTAAATAATACCTTATAGTCTTTGGTTCTATTTCAGAAATTCAACTTACTCCTACTTTTTACACCAGCCTAGATGTATAAATTAATTCATTGTTTTCATTCCCCATTCATCATTTATTCATTCAAAAAAATTTGTTGATTTTCTACTATTTATCAGGCAATGGAGATACAGTAATAAATCATTCTGACTTAAGAATTACATAAATAAAACACTATTCAGTTGCAAGAAATGCCAGTGAGGAAGTAAACAGTGATGTGAGAGGGTAAGTGGGCAAGAGGTGGTGGTGATTGGAGTAAGGAAGGCCCGTGTCACAGTGTCATAGGGTGGCACAGGATGCCACAGCTAAAGCACAAGAAGGAGTCAGCCATGCAGAGAGCTGGGGAGAAAGTATCCCAGAAGGAGAGAACCATGGTAGAAAGGCTCTGAAAAGGCAAAGAGCTGGGAATATTCGGGGAACAGAATGCAGCCAGTGTGGCTGGAGTCTCAAGAGTAAGATGACATTGGTAAGATGCTTAGATTCTCTTCCAAGTGAAAACCTTACAGTTTAGGTAGGAGCATGATGTGATCTGATTTAAATCAGAATCATCACAACATTTAAAGACAGCAGACACTGGTTTTTTCTACACCACTGAAATCATTAGTCTTCTACTTCCTATAATTTTCTCTTTTGTGTCAGATATTTACAAATGTCTGATTCCTTTTATGTGCTCCTAAGTTTCTAGTTCTTGGAGTCTGCTCTCCTCCAGCCTGTCATTTGTAACACACACAGAAACTTCCCTGATCATATTTTAGTTTCTTCCTTTCTGACTCAAAGGGCTCTTGCCATTGGGTTGATGGTATACTGCCTGGAAGAAGCTATTACCCTGTTATTTTACCATGATATCACCACTGCAATTGGCTTCGCCAATGTTTCTTTGCTACCCTCCCTCGGTTTCCATAAGCAAGATGAAGAACATACACTCCTTTCCCTTGTATTCAAGTGTATGGGGTGTGGGGACAGGTAGGGCTGGCTGGTGTGAGGACAGGTAGTTACTAGAGGCAACTTTCCCCAGAACAGAGGAGAGGTCCAACCCAAAAGCACCCATGTGCATTCTTGCAATTCCAAGACTGCTGGTGAGGATACTCTCAATCTAAGCCTTTGATTTATCTGAGAATCAGCTTATGTGTTTATGGTCCTGGAGTAGACTGGGAGAGGGATTTTCAGGTGGTGCCTATAGATATGCTTACAGTTGTGACATGGGGTGAAGGCTTTCACTGATGGTGATGTCATGGGTTCCCTCTGGGAGGATGGAAGCCCCAGGGAAATGCATCGGCAATATGGGATTGAAGTCCCCGGAGCCCATTGCATTTTGTGGGAAAACAATCCTATGGCTCACCGTTGCTCTCATCAGAGGGACTTTGTCCCCAGTGCCCACACACAACATGGATTGAGGCCAGGGAAGTTTGGGTTTGACTAGACTAGGACTGCCCTTCTCAGCAGTCTTTTCCAGCCTTCTAAGGGAGGGCATCAGTGGCTCACTCTAGACTTGGAAAAACAAAATGAAAAGGGAATATTTTGATTAGAGTTGCCTTAGGAAAAATTATTATAGAGAATTCATGGAAAAACATTGCTTTCCAATTTCAGAACTACTCGAAATATCTGGTAGGCTAAATATAGCACACTATTCACAGCCTTGCAGGTCCTGAGGTCTGGCTAAATGTGAGCTCTGAGGTGGTGTCTTCCTCCCTCCCCTCCTCCCTCTCTGTCTCTCCTCCCCCTTTACTCTCTCTGGGTCTCTCACTCTTTCTCATTTTCTTTATCTCTCTTTCCTAGCTAGCCCTGGATGCTTAACCATGAATGATTATCAAACAAGAACCTTAATTGTTGTCTCAGTACAAGCTGTTAACTTAGTTTGCAAAACAGCAGTAATGTTAATGAAATTTCCCTCTGAAAAATAACAGCTGAAACGAGAGAGGGAACGTTTCACAAACTAAAAGAGCTCACAACTGCATCTTTCAGATTTTTTTTTTAAGTTTATGATAATCTAAGAAACAGGATAATAACCCTGTAACTCTAGGAGTGAATTACAGAGGAGGTGATTCAAAGGATTTTTCATGTTTGGCTGAAATACCTTGCTCTTTGTGACCCCTAAAAGGAGATCTATGTCAATGGAAGAGAGGGAATTGAGATTGGTGTAAAGTAAAACTTCTCAACTTGAAGGGGTGTGAGACCTGAAATTCCCTTCTAAGTAGAATCATCAAAGTATATTTTTTGGTGATTTAATGTTCTCTCCCTTCCTTCCTTCTTTCCTTCCTTCCTTCCTTCCTTCTTTCCTCCCTTCCTTCCTTCCTTCCTTCCTTCTTTCCTTCCTTCCTTCCTTCCTCCCTTCCTTCCATCCTTTCTCCCCCTTTTCCTGAGGGAATTAAAAACAACAAAAATTCAAAGAAAAAAGTGTAGACACCTATAATCATGCAATCATTTTCTTTCGTCTTCCTTCTCTCATTTTGTATGAATGTACAGGTAAACACCATTATCTGCAGTGGTTATGTTCTATAAAGTCACTGCAAACACTGAATTAGCAAATATTGAACCATTGCTCCAGGGAGAAATACAGAGTTAGGGCTTGTGAACCTCTGGTCACAACATTTTTCACCAACAGATCAATCCATAACTTTATTTTAAGTACGTTTCTGTTTAATGGCATCTCATCTAACATATACTGTTGATGCATTAGCATTGAACTCACGACCTATAGCACTGTGACTCATTCTTGAATGAAGCTTATTTAACACCCGTAGTTTCTCCAGAAGGCACTTCACAGCTTTGTTGTGTTTAGGATCACCAAACAGCACTTTAGTCCTATGCTTGGGGGACATATTTAACAGTGAAATCATGAGGAAAAAGCACAAAAATGCAAAAAAATGTGTCATGAAATTGATAGCCAAAAGGACATGTGTTTAAAATATAAGAACTGAAATAAGAAGGTAAAGCATCACCCTGTCCAGTTTCAGATGAAATTATGCCCATCCGGCTATTTGAATTTTTGTCACTCTGTGCGCATCTGTAAATGACCATGAATGCACAGAGTATTGACTTGGGAGACAGAAATACATTTCACAGAGTAGATGAATTTGAAAATATGGAATTCATTAAAAATGAGAATCAATGGTGCAAACACACACACATCGTCTGTTCCCTTTCACATGTCTTTGTCAAATGTACTTTTACATATATTTTGAGGAGATTTTAGGAAACTCTAATACATCCCATTTAGATAGAAACTAGCTGTTAGCAGATACACTTCCAAGAGATGTGGACTTTAAGTTTAGTTGAGATGTGCTGATTTTGCTGTGCCAAAACAATTTAAGAAATTGGAAAACAGACCCAGCAGGCCCACCTACATGTGTTTTAGCTGTCATCAAGGCAGGGACACACGCAGAGCTTTTGAGGACTTTTGGCAAAAAAAAAAAAATGGCCCACTGGCAGATGTAAAAAGGCCCTTCCCTGTACATAAATAGAAATGAGGAATAAAGTATATTCCACTCTAAAGAGTTAACATGTTTCCTGGTTGAAAGGTGGAAGATAAATTTCTGTATGACAGAGAGAGAGACAAAGCAAACTTGTGGGCAGCCCAAGTTGGTGCTGAAGCAGCATCCAGGCCCTGGGGGCTCAGACAGAAGGGATTGGTCGAGGACAGAAGCCAAGCCTCCACCCAAAGGTCAGAAGCTGGAATTTAGCTTCCCTTCACTGAGCCTCAAAACCTGCCACATCTATGAAAGGGGTAAAAGCACTCCACCCACAAGACTTGAAAATAACAAGAGTTGTCATTTTTAAGAAATAGAGACTGATTCTAAATATGTTCTGAGGATAGGAGTCTATATTTATTCTTCCCATAGTGGGGAATTTATGTGAGAAATTAATAAATAAACTGGTGAAATTCTTGAGGCCTAACTAAATCAGTCCTTTTATATAGACATTACCAAAGACAAATGGAATTCTCACATATAATCTCCACAAAAGTCAGGCTCTAATAAAATATTATAAACCATAAAGGAAAACACTATCATTAGAGAGACATGACACATAAAGCAAATGGGAGAATTAACATTCTAAGCTGATAATAAAAAATTTGAAGAGAATAGAAAATAATTTTAAATTAAAGACATAAAAAGAACCTATAATGAAAGAACAGGGCAATATTAACAAAGAATCAAAAAAGAACAGGCTAATTTTTTGGAAAAAAAAAACAAACAAAAACAGACATTCCAGGAAAGAAAATTCTGATTGTTGAAAAGAAAAATCTAGTGGTTGATTTTAAACTCCAGATTAGACACTTTTGAAGAAAGAATTAGCAATCTGGAAAATAGATCTATCAAAATAATCTAAAATGCAGTACAAAGAAACCAAACCAAAAATAGACAAGTGAAAATATATCAAACTAAAATCCTTGTGCACAGCGAAGGAAACTATCAAAGGAGCAAAGAGACAACCTATAGAACGGCAGAAAATGTTTACGAACTTCATCTGATAAGTGACTAATATCCGGAACATACAAGAAATTCAAATAACTCAACAGCAAAAAAACAAATAATCTGATTTTAAAATGGACATAGGATCTGGTTAGACACCTCTTAAGAGAAAACATACAAATGGCCAAGTAGATGAAAAAATGCTGAACATGACTAATCACTAGGGAAATGTAAATGAAAACCACAGTGAGATATCATCGCACTCTGGTTAGAATGGCTATTATCAAAAAGGCAAATAAATAAATAACAAATGCTGGTGAGGATCTGGAGAAAAGGGACTGTTACAGAGTATTGATGGAAATGTAAACCAGTACTGTCATTATGGAAAACAATTTGGAGGTTTCTCACAAAACTAAAATCAGAACTACCATACAATACACCAAGTCCACTACTGGGCATTTATCCAAAAGAAAGAAAATCTGTATGTCAAAGAGATACCTGCATCCCCATATTTATTGCAGCACTATTCAGAATAGCCACGATATGGAGTCAACCTAAATGTGTGTCAACAAATGAATGGATAAAGAAAATGTGGTACGTATATACAATGGAATACCGTTCAGCAATGAGGTACATTGATATCCTGTTATTCTTAACAACATGAATGAACCTGGAGGATATTATGTCAAGTGAAATAAGTCAGGCAAAGAAAGACAAGTACTGCATGTACTCATTCATATGTGGGAACTAAGAAAAATTGAGCTCATAGAAGTAGAGAGTAGAATTGTGGTTATTAGAGGCCTGGAAGAGGTAGGGGAGGAGAGGATAGGGAGACGTTGGTTAACGATACAAAATTCCAGCTAGATAGAGGAATAAGTTCTAGTGCTCTCTATCATTGTAGGAGAAACAAGGTTAACAATAATTTATTGTATATTTTTGAAAAGCTACAAGAGAAGATTTTGAATGTTCATGATACAAAGAAATGATAAATATTTGAGGTGATGGATATGCTAATTACCATGATTTGATCATTATATATTGTATACAGGTATTGCAATATCCCTCTGTCTCTTATAAATATGTGCTATTATTATATGTCAACTAAAAATAAATAAAAGAAGAAATGAAAGTTTTAGAACTGATTATTCTGACTATGTCGTGATGATTTCATACAGATATACCTGTCAAAACTTAAAAAATGTGCAGTTAAATATATCCAGTTTATTATATGTCAATTATACCTCAATAAAGCTGTTTAAATAAAGAGATGCTACCATAGAACAAAAGCTGTTTGGTTTTCCATACTTGAGAAGTTCATTAAAAATTAAAAATTTTGAATGTCAAAAATAGGTTGCCAAGTAAAATATATGATGCAATTCTATTTTAGGAGAACAAAGGGAAACAAACATTATACCAAAGAAAAAAATTCCAACCTAGACCTGGTGCAGTGGCTCACTCCTTGTAATCCCAGCACTTTGGTAGGCCAAAGCAGGCAGATCATGAGGTCAGGAGTTCCAGACAAGCCTGGCCAATATGGTGAAACTCTGTCTCTACTAAAAATACAAAAAAATCAGCTGGGCGTGGTTGCAGGCACCTGTAATCCTAGCTACTTGGAAGGCTGAGGCAGGAGAAAAAAATAATGGTGTATAATATAGAATTTTCCCCTGGTTCCTGCAAGGGAGCCTCTAAACCCTCAGAATTTCCCAGATGATAGGAGTCTTTGATATTTAGGGTGGACCTCTCGGACCATACCTGAGTTGAAGCTCCGGAGGTGACTCATGATGTACCCCAAGATAGTTGAGGTTGATGAGATGACTCAGGACGGGGACTGGCCGTAACAGAAAGACCAGCCATGTTAGAGCATTAGGGCTTTGAGCCATGGGTATCAGTCCGGCCTCCAGAGGAGAAACGGAAGCTGGAGCTCAAGCTTAATCACACAGCCAGCGACTCAATCAATCCTGCCTATGTAGTGGGATGGATGGATACCAGAGCTCAGCTGAACTTCCCTGGTTGGCAGTGCTCTGCGTATCGTCACACACGAATGTGCTGGGAGGATGATGTTTCCCTGAGGACACAGAAGCTTCACATTTGGGACTCTCTCAGACCTTATCCTATGTTCTTTTGGTTGATCTGAATGTGTATTCCCTTCTATTTTTTATAATAAAACTTGGAAGTATAGGCTTCCTTGTGTTTTGTGGGTCATTCTAGTGAATTACAGAATTTGAGTCAGTGAAAGAACCCTCCAAATTGCAGCAAGTTGGTTGGAAGTGCAGATGGCCTGGGAAACCCAAACTTGTGACTAGTGTCTAAAGGGAGGCCAATCTTGCAAAGGACTGTGCCCTGAACCTGTGAAGTACGGCCCAACTCTGGGGATTTGGTGTCAGAAGTCACTGCAAACAGTAACCACTAGAAGACTAAAAATGGAATGAACAAATTCCAAACCCACAGGTGGTCAAAGGAGAATAAGGTAAACTCGATTATTTCAATGGAAATCACAAACAGAAAAAAAACAAAAAACCAAAAAACAGAAAACAAGAAAAAGATCATGATAAAAGGAAAACACAAAGTAGGATGATAGAAATAAAGCTAAGTGTATCAGCAGTGACAATAAATGCGAAAAAACTAAACTTGCTTATTAACAGGTTTTGACATTTAAAAAGCACACTGACGCAGTCATAGAAAAAGATCAGAACTTGAATGTAGTCCCTTATGCTTGTTTATATTTGAATTATATATGGTGGAGAATATACCCTAATCTTCTCAGGGTTTAGGGTGTGTAAAGGTCTTTATCTGCCTCAACATGAAATACTTTTATAGCCCTGAGCTAGTTATTTCTATGGAGAGGATGTGGGCTCTGGCTTTTGTATTGGTAAGATGTGGATATCGAAACGTGGGTCAAGGTTCTGAGCAGCGGGGTTGCTGAGACCCAGATATGAAGGACTTGTTGCTGAGTTTGAGGCACAGACTGAGCAAACCTCTCTGCCACCACCCCCAACCCCCACCAGTAGAACATCAGCATTTAACATGACCTTCCATTATTAGCTTCCAGCAGCTTTCTCAGTGAGGAGCAAGGGCCGCTTCAGTCCACCGCAGCAGGAAGCAGGTGATCAGCAATGTGGGGTGAGCACTCAGTAGCAGGAAAGTGGAAACCGCTGGCACAGGATTTGTGGCTGGGGGATGAAAAAGCAGTGGCAGGAATCACAACTGTAGAACTCATGATTTTAGAGTATGTCTTAGTGTTTTAAATTAAAAGGACTCACTTTAAAAACAAATGGTCGTATCACACACAAAAGAAATATATGTTTAGTTGGTAAAATATATCATGATGTAAAGTTGCTATCAAACATTTAAGCAATAATAGCTATACTTTCTTGAATACTTTCTGTGATTCAGACACTGTACTGAGTGTATTTTATATGAAGGAAGTTTTATTCTTACAGTGGATGAGGAAATTGAGATTTGGAAGTTAAATGCCTTGTTTATGTTAATATAGCAAAGAGATGGTGGATGTAAGATTCAAATCAGCTCGACCTGACAGTGACACAGCCAATGCTGACATTATGGCTATGTGCATTTGATGTCTGCAGCAGAAAACACAGATGAGAGGCACCACTGCAGTCTGCTCCAATCCTGTTGGAGTTTCCAGCTGGTCATGTACAGGGGAGCTGGGCAGGGGAGGTGGACTCGAGAGCAGAATCTTGGCAGCGTTCAATGGTGAGAGTAGTCAATGGAGAGAGTGATTCCTTCCAAAGGGCTTGGGAGGTACAGTGATGCCTGGCAGGACCCCACACTGGAAGAGCTCACAAGCAGATCTGAGGGAGGTGCTCAGGTACCAGCACTCCGTACATAGAAGCAATTAGACCTCTTAGCTGGGCTTATGAGGGCATCAGGATCTGAGGCCACACTGCAGCCACACTGCATGCTGGTGACTCTTCCTCTAAGGAGCTGCGCTCTCTCAAGCCCCATGTCTCTCCTCTGTGCTGTCCTCAGCCTGCTGTGCTCCCCATCCCATCTCTCCATCTAGCATATTGTCCTTGCTAACTCACCCTCATCTTTCAAGCAGAACAAACAGCATTCTCACTTCCAGGTTTGCCCAACTCTCCTTCCTGACTTGGGCACCCCTTCTTGGTGAAGGCTGGCATGCTCCTTTACAGAGTTAATTATACTAGACTCCAGTGAAGTTCTGAAGATTGAGCTTTCACCAATATACCTTGCATCCTGCCACTTCACTGCCGAGCATGCTTCAAAGGCTTCCCTGCCGCCTGCATGACAATAACACTCTCTTGCTTCATTGCTCATCACTCCTGGCCTCACCCTCTGGTACTCTGTACCGGTTCATACTGATCCTTGATGTCCCTAGAGTGGGCCTGTCTGTCACTCCTCCAGAGTTTAATCCATGCTGCTCTTTCCCCCTGGGCTGCCCTCCCTTCTGGTCTTTGTCTGGGCAACTTCCTTTCATCCTAAACAATTAGCACTTAGCTCAGCTATCACCTCTTCCAGCAAGCAGTCTCTGATACACCTGGGGACAATTAGGTGCCTGTCTTGTGAGCTTTCCTGCCAACCCTCCCATCACCTGCACCCACCCTGAGGGTTCCACCAGGCCAAAAGGGGCTGGCATCATCAGGGCAGGGGGCTCTACTTTAGATACTCACTGCAGAGGCAGCCTTTGCCATGGACTGGCAAAGCACAGGGATGTCAAACATTTATTTTCTAATAGCAGCTTGATTCATTTTAGTTATAGATCCTAAAAACTATTTCACATTCATTAAAAAAAAAAACACACACAGACATCATAGAGGAAAAAAATAAAATCACCAAAATACCACCTCTCAGAGATAAGTCCTGTTACTTATAACCATAATAAGTAAGGAAGTATTTCCTTCCTGACTTCTCACATTTTTAATCATACTATACAAAGATGTGTACAATATGTTCCCTTTTCTGTCCACTTAGAAATGTATTTGAGCCATGTTTATCAAGTTAGCAGTAGTGGTGGTCATGGTGGTAGGAGTAATCTTTACCCATTGAGAAACATAGATTTACACTCCACATTATCATTTTTCGTTCTTGCACAGTATTCCCCTAGTTGGAAATAATCATGAGAATGACAATAATTGCTAACATTTATCGACTGACTACTCTGAGCTATGCATAGTCATAATAATACTTTATAATAATAATCAATAATACTTTGCAGTCATGATTGTATCTTTACAGTAACATTATGAGGCTGGTATCATGATTACCTCCATGCTTTGCTGATGAGAAAACTAAGCCTCAGAGATGGGTCTTGCCAGAGTCGGTCCGACTCCACAGCCTACATTGTTAACCACCATCAAAGGTGTACTGTCACATTAAAAATTCCCCTACTGGAAGATAATGAAGATGTTTCCAGGGGTTTTTGTTGTTGTTGTTTCTTTGCAATAATAAACAATATTATTTTTGGAAAAAAGAAAAACCCCAGGACCATTTTGTTATGCCCGTATCCCTGCCCTCCCTGAGCTGTTCTCTCATTACTTCAATTTGCAAAAGACCACTTTAAAATTCCATCACATTGCTTTTATGAAATACGGTGGCACTGGTATAGGCAGGTCCTCAAGACTCCCTGGATTCCAAGAAATCTGCAGCTCTTTGGAGTCTGGTCAGGTCTTCAAAAGACTCATTTAATACAAATATTTTACTTGGAAATTCTTCAGTGCTCAGTTAGAGGTTGATTTGGCTCCTACTTCCTGGGGTGTATTTAGATTCAATTAGGCCAAGAGCTTAGGCTATTGCCTCTCGAGAAAGGTTAGAAAATGGGAGTTTCCCCTTTATAGGAAGATTGTCATAAAGAATCAAGCACTACACTCTCAGTTTGAGAGGTGTTGATGTAGCTTTGCCAAACTTCCCAATTAACGCTTTGCGAAATGATCAAATTTCCATGAAGACACACGACATTTCCATTTCCTCATAATGTATACGGATAGTTTAAGAAACTAGATATCTGAAGATGGGAAATTCAGATTAAAAGAAAACCAAAAAAAAAAAAAATCCTTCTCTACTTTTGACTAAACTTCTTGATTTTTTCCTCCCAATTATAATTTCCATGAATATTTTCATCCTCTTAAGTCAAAAGAGAATGACACTTAATGTCTCCTTTTAACAGTGACTCAAAATGAAATAAAATAAAAATGCATAACAGCCTTTATGTAATCAAGCAAAAGGTCTTGTTAGCTGAATGTATTTCACCTGAAATGAGTTCCTAAGCTAAGCAAACCCGAAAGATTGAGGGTGGTCTGTGCGGTGTAAATTACTTGACATCTTGGTTCTGGTTTCCTGGTGTGAACAGTGATGATAAATGTTGACTCTTCTCCTGATTTACCAGGAGGGCAAGACATTCACTCGTGCTATTGTGAAGACACTGCAGAGCTGACGGGAGCTCCATGCCTCCTTCACCTAGAGCGCACTGTTGCTGGCCTGTGTGCTGAGAGGACAGGTCCCACTGAATTGATGTCAACCAGAGCTTTCCTAGATCTCATTAGCTTTTGTTTGCAAATACTTTCCCATTATTTCCTAATTCGGTTTTCTGTGGTTTGCCCAATGCAGATTTGTTAGTCCCATTTCAAAGTTTTGCCTTGTTGTTTCAGGAAGTGCTTGGAGGACTAACCAACAGTTTTCACACAGTTTTCCAATCTGGGCCCTTGTGTTGACTTCTCCTGCTTCTAGAGAGTTTACTACTGACCCCTGACCACCAGAATACCTGCTGTGCCCATGCAGAAATCCAGGGCAGGCCCCTTTCTCCCTCTTCTTGGCTCCTGGGTTTTGGAGAGTCATTGCTTCTCAGATGTATGCTTTCCCCATTCCCCTTAAGAATAGAAGCCTGAGGAAGATCAATTCCTCCTCTGTCTCTAGGTGAACTTCTCATAGTTCCTTTTCCTAGAATAGAGATTCCAAGGGTTACCAACCCTGAGAGTTGCCTGGACATGTACAAATCTGTTTTAGGTTTAAAATTAACTTTAGTGAGACAGAGAATTTCCCTGCTCTACTCTGTAAGGCTGACCATGGAAGGGGACATCAGGAACTCTGTTTCTCACGTTTTGAGACGTTAGGTATCAACGGGAAATTAGTGTAGTTTGAAGTGCCCACGTGGCTTACTGGTAACCACAGAGCATTATAAACAGAGTTATTACACATGATATTAGATACCACAAAAACATTCCCCACCAAAAACAAAAACAGGAACATATCTGACTGTCATGCATACAGAGTTTACACATGTGATCATTATGAGTTCATAACAGCATATTAACAAACGTAAAACCAAGACACTTGGAGAGATTTTGTGAAATAAAATTAGTAAAATTTAAGCTTGATTACTATGTAGATTATAGATCATTTGTGGTTTCTGTAGACTTTTCTAAGTCAGCGAGTAAATAGCAGAGATGATCTGCTGCTTTATTTAAAATTTTTTTTGATATTTTGGTGAAAAGAATAAATCTTTAGCTTCTCTCTCAGGCCCTGCCAGAACACTGGTATGATGACCTTGTTTAGGATGACAATTCCATCTACCCACAGCAAACAGAGTAGCAGCAACCATCTGTTTAATTATCCCTCAACACTTTCATCACTCCTTTCTTCTCACCAACTATGAGAGATGGACTAAATAAGCAGGAAAAATAAGTTGAAATTATGTAACTGTCCTTACTGCGTCTTGCTAGATCTAACTTTCCAGGAAAGGATGTATACAAATGAAAAAAACAAGCGATCTTAGTAAAATTAAATAGGATATATGACCTCACTGTGTTCTAGACCAGCACTTTGCACACTTTAATGTGCACCCACATCACCCGGGGAAGAATGTTGTTAAAATGCAGATTCAGATTCAGTAGATTTAGGGTGGGATCTCAGATCCTACCTTTCAACAAGCTCTCAGGTGATGTTGATGCTGCTGTCTGAGGACCACACTTAGAATAGCCAGGAACTAAGAGATGCTTACTTCTCTTTCACTTTTTTTTTTTTTTTTTTTTTTTGAGACTGAGTCTCACTCTGCTGCCCAGGCTGGAGTGCAGTGGCACAATCTTGGCATACTGCAAACTCTGCCTCCTGGGTTCAAGAGATTCTCCTGCCTCAGCCTCCGGAGTGGCTAGGATAACAGGTGCGTGCCACCATGCCCAGCTAAGTTTTGTATTTTTAGTAGAGACGGAGTTTCACCATGTTGGCCAGGCTGGTCTGGAACTCTTGACCTCAAGTGATCTACCCACCTCGGCCTCCCAAAGTGCTGGGATTACAGGCCAGCCTCTTTTACCGTTCTTTATATGGCTACACTGCCAACCATTAGTTAGGACCTCTGAGATTAAAATATGAGAACAAAAAGTAATTGGAACTTAGGTTTGCTAGTTATTGGCCATTGTGACAAAGATTTAGTGAAAGAAGCTACTAGACCACTGCTTCTCCAATGATACAGTGCATAGGAATCACCTGGGAACGTGCTAAAGTGCAGATTCTAATTGAGTAGGTAGGGGTGGAGTCTGAAAAGCCGCATTGTAACAAGCTCCTGGATAGCATTCAAGTTGCTGGTCCAAGGATCAAACTCCGGAGTAGTCAGGGTCTCTAGGCAACAAAATTTACAAAAATTCACCCCACATCTCCTTTTTTTTGTTAGGCTTTGTTGAATTTTCTGAAGAAGATGAGGAAAAGACGTGGTCAAAATCTAAATTTTTATTTAAATGGGATAATTGTTAAGATTCTGGAGAGGGGAAGATATGATGGAGGGGGTGGGATGGAGGGTTTGGCATCAGGAGGGAGAGCGCTGCATTCCCGTGGGTTTACGCTCTTCCCCACGTGGGTTCACATGCTCATTATTTCACTATGGGTGTGCCTGCACTGTGGCCTTGCAGCCTGGAGGTGTCTAGACCGGTCGTCACTCTGCTGCGTGTCCCAGGGCATGTAGAAAGAAGGCTGAGAACAAATAATTTTAGTTCAGGGAGTTCCCTGCATAACAAGAGCTACCTCTTTTTCTTCCCACTTTGAATAAATAGAAGTCAGCAGGACTTTTGTCACCTCTCACTTCTGGCCAATTCAAGTTTCTGTCTGCACGTGTGCACACATACCATCTGAAGGCAAACGGAAAGGCTGGGTTCTGTCAGACCCCAGTCCAGAGCAACTCTTCATTTCCTAGACTGGCAGTGGCAACTGAGTGCAATTTTCCATATGTGCCTAAACACTGTTCCCTGTAAATTCATAGGGTGAATCCTCCCCCAACACTCCATCACCCCCCTCCGATGTCACTGTGCGATTTACGGCTTCAGTCTGGGCTCTAAGTATTGGACAATGACTACTGAAGAAAAGCAATATAGAAAAGGCTGAACATCAAGGTGATCAGCAGGCTGTGATGTTTCATTCCTTTGCTCACTTTCTCACTTCATACCCATATACTTCAGATGATCTATTGTTTCTGTGCTGAACACACAAACACACACACACACAAACACACCAGCTTTCTCTGTTTATTTCTTCTGAAATTATATCACACAAATATGAAAACCAAAAAACATCCCACTTCCTCACTGGGCAGTTGAAACTTTCCTGATGATAATCCTAAGTAACCACAACAGGGAATGAGTTAACATTTCAGTTGGGAGGATTTCCCCACCTCTCCTCTCCTGTCAATGAGGCATGAAGTTCCCAGTTGATTTCTCCATCTGGCCCAACCATTCCTGGAAACCTGATTCCAAAGAAGGCAATGAGAAGATGTGAAAGAGTTGCCTGGGCAAGGGAGGTGGAGGCAGGAGGTCGATGGGGACTGTGGCTCTCTCATGAGTTCAGGGGTGAGGGCATGCTGCCAATTGTTAAAACTTTACCACTAGCTTGGAATACAAGGTAATGCATCCCTATATGAGAGGGATGCAAGCCCTTGAATGGAAGTAAAATAAAATAAAATAAAATAAAATAAAATAAAATAAAATGTGGGAATGCAGAGGAGTTTCAGTTCCTCATTGGAAACATTTTCAGCATGAAAATTTCAAAGACTGGCCTCATACATGAAATCTCAAATGATTTCTGATAAAACGCAATCCACAATTTCAGCAGGAAGGGCTTTGCTGAGCTTACTCATATACATACACAAGATAAAAAACAGCCACAGTAAGATACAATTTCTTAAGTGTTGAAGGGCAGACATCTCTCACCACCCCTTAATCTTTCTCATGATTTATCGAAGAGGGTAGGCTGCATTGTCTCACAGAGAAGTCAATCAGTGTTTTCAGAAGTTAGACACCAATTCAGTTTTTTCCAACTGGGTGAGAAAACTTCCTGGAAGTGTAATTACTTGTGGTTCGGGTAACCATGCCATATTTAATAGAATTGTGCAAAGGAAACTCTAGCAATAAGAGGCAGAGAGTTAAGATTGTTAATAGTGATGTAGGAGATCAAGATGACCAAGGCTTCTCCCATGACCTTTATGGGGCAGAGATTATTCAATGCAGCATAGAATCCCAGGAATTCAAGAGAACCCAGATTCTCAGATTTTACACCCCTCACACAATCTTTGAATCAGAATGGGTGCCCTCTTTGAGACTGTCTCAGTGGTGTTACTCCACATTGCTTCAGTAATTTCCATGACAATGGAAGAATAATTCTTCCCTTTGCTTTGTGGCATTGGTGACCACAGAGGCCCACCCCCTTCTCATGTGGCTCAGGCGAAGATGCTATTGTTATTGTTATTTCAAGTCAGAGTGGGAAAGATTCCTTTCTGGATGGATCAACCAGTATCAGCGCTGGGCCACTGACGTTCTGGTGTTTGTGGGATGCAGCAGCGGTGACACTGTGCACGCAATGCTTGTCAGGCACAGAGTTAAGTAATTCACATGTTATCTTGTTTAGTCCTCACAACATCCCTTTGAGGTACATACATTATCCAGATTTTACAAATGAATAAACTGAAGACAGTAAAGTCCCTTAGGTGAATTGGTGGGAGGGCTGGATCTTTAGAGGAAGGCATTTGACCTTCCTAGTAAAGATTAGTTACAGAGAGATCTTGAGAAATCAGCAAAAGGCTGACTGTCATCTAAGCAGCACACAAAATTAAGTCAGTCCTCATTCCTCTATTTGAATCATGTTTAAAAGTTTTGTAAAATTTATTTGAGCAAATGTTTAACAATAAACAAAATGTTTACTGTAAACAAAATCAACTTAAGATGAATTAAGAGCCTAAATACCAAAAGCAAAATCTTAAATTTTAGGAAATTATTTAAGTAAAATCTTTCAGACTTTAGGGTGGGTTTTTTCCTAAGCAATCACAAAAACAGTAAGTGTAAAAGAAAATATTGATAAATTTAACAACATATAAAATTGAGAATTTCTGTTCATCAAATAATAGTATACACTTGAAAAACAGATATTTAACATATCAGCATATATATCAGAATATATAAAGGATGTCTATAAATAAATAAGGGGAAAAAAACACTGTCCAAAAGTCCATAAGTCTGATATTGAAATATTGACATCAGTCTTACAGACTTTTAGACAATGTTACCTTATTTCTTCTAGTATAGAATAATGTTCAACTCAATAGGAAAACAGATAAATACCTATGCTGATGTTTCACTTTTTTAAAAAAATACATACAGCCAACAAAAACGTGTTAAAATTAGCATAAAGCTGTCTCTTTATATATTTTAAGTTCAGCCTAGCGGTTTCGCCATACATAATGAACTGTAACCTCACTGGATGTCTAAAAGAATGGTGTCAGACTCTTGTGCCAATCACCGAGATTTTGCCAATCAAAGGTGGCCAGCTGTTCAAACTGTGTTCAAATAAGGCAGAAGCCAAGCTGTAACCAACCTGGCTGTTTCTGTACCTCACTTCTTGTTTGGATGACCGGAGGCAAGATGGTGCACTTCCGGGTTCTTCATCCCCCCAACTTTTCCCACGTGCGCGAAAATGCAGCCGCGACCCGGGAAGGTGCAGACCAACTAGGCATGCGCCAGGTGATGTCAATCTGAAGAGACGCCAAAAGATTTACCTGGTCGCACCTGTGGAACGCCCCCCCCCCCACACACACACACCCGTGCCCCGCCTATTGCCCTCCCACTCCTAGAAAAGCGGCTCCGGACCAATGCCACACACAGACTTCCCAGCTTCCCCACTGTGGTCGGGACTGTTGGAACTCCGTCCAAGAGCTGCACGGGTGACTCTGTGGGCCTCATTTGCCGGAGGCCAACAGACCTCTCCCTACCCACCTTCTTCCCCTGAAGCTAGGTGACCAAAATAAACTTGCAGTTTTGCTCCTACCCTTGCCTAGTCACTGGTTCTTTTGTGCCCGCTCTGGTGGTCTTAGAAAAACAAATCACTTCTGTTTTCTATATGTCTCTTTCCTTTTTGTATCCATAAATCTTCTTCTGCCATGTGGCTGCGCTGGAGTCTCTCTGAGCCTAGCCTCCTGGTTCAGGGGACAGCCAGACTTAAGGATCATTTTTTTGCTCGGTTAAACTTTGTTAACTTTCATTTAAATTTAATTTACATTTAACCTGTCTAAGGTTTTTCTTTTACCACATGTGACACGGTGCTCACCTTCAGTAGTAATAAGGGAAATACCAAGTGTGGATAAGGATGTGGAGGGATGGGCACTTTGATAAACTGCTGATAGAAAAGTAAATTAGTACAGCCACTTTGGAAAACTGTTTGGTAGTCTTTAATTAAATCAAGAATACAAATTCTTATGACCCAGCAATTCTACTCCTAGGTATATATATGTACCCAAGCAGGCCTTGTTTTATCTAATCCTGTGTTAACGGAAACTTTTGTATATTGGAAATGTGTCCTCATTTTGCACAGTTCCATGACAGCTAAGGTAACAGTGATAAGTTACCACAGAATCTGCAAAGCGAGGACAGACATATACAAGTTTTATTTAACACGGCACTGTGCCAAATGAGGATTGTGTGCATGTATGTGGGAGTATATGAGTGTATATATGCATTCAAAAGAAACTTATGCATATGTGCACCAAGATAAAGGATAAGAAAACTAATTGCAATATTGCTTATAATACCCAAAATTTGTGAAAAAAATTAAATATTCATCAAAAGCAGAATGGGTGAATAAATGTGTTATACAGAAAATGGAATATTATACAGTAGTGAACAAGACTGAGCTACAGCTAAATAACAATATGGATGAATCTTATGAGCATAATTTGAAAAAAGATGCAAAACAAAAGAAATCATATAATATAAATCAGTTTACAGAATTTTTTTTGTTTTTTGTTTTGAAATGGAGTCTCACTCTGTTGCCCAGACTGGAGTACAGTGGCATTCATCTTGGCTCACTGTAGCCTCCATCTCCTGGATTCCAGCAATTCTCCTCCCTTAACCTCCCAAGTAGCAGGAATTACAGGCATGCACCACCATGAGTGGCTAATTTTTGTATTTTCAGTAGAGACAGGGTTTCACTGTATCAGCCAGGCTGTCTTTAACTCCTGACCTCAAATGATCCACCTGCCTTCACCTCCCAAAGTGCTGGGATTATAGGTGTGAGCCACTGCCCCTGCCCTGGATTTTTTTTTTTTTTTTTTAGACAGAGTCTCACTCTGTTGCCCAGGCTGGCGTGCAGTCACATAATCAAAGCTCACTGCAGCCTTGACTTCCCAGGCTCAAGGGATCCTCCCATCTCAGTCTCTCAAAGTGCCAGGATTGCAGATGTTAACTTCCATGCACAGCTAGTTTATATAAAATTTAAAAATAAACTATGTTTGAGAATCATATATGGTGGTAGAACAATAAAGAATAAACCGAAAATGATATTCACAAGAGTTAGAATAATGGTTAATTCTGGGGAGGCAAGAATTGTCTTTGGAAATACACAAACACAGGGATTTCTATGTTTCTAAGTTGTTTTGTTTCTGGCCCTAGTTGTTATTTATGCACCATACTGTAAGTGTGAATTATTTAATATATTTTTTAAACCACAGAATCTTAAAATTTAAGATTTATTAAGTGCAACATGGGTCAGTCCTCCTATTCTGAGTCTAAATTAATAAAGAAACAGAAACCAGTGATCTCAGTGATTCTCAAACTTGAATGTTTACCCCAAACACTTATTTCACCCTGGAGATTTCAGTTCCATGGTTTTGTGGGTGGGATCCTGTAATCTAGTTTTTAAAAATTCCCTAGGTGACTTCTTTTTTTGTTATCGTTTTTTGCTTGTTTGTTTGTTTGTTTGTGATGGAGTTTTGCTCTTATTGCCCAGGCTGGAGTGCAATGGCACGATCTCGGCTCATTGCAGCCTCTACCTCCTGGTTTCAAGTGATTCTCCTGCCTCGGCCTCCTGAGTAGCTGGGATTACAGGCATGTACCACCACGACCAGCTAATATTTTGCATTTTTAGTAGAGACAGGGTTTCACCATGTTGGCCAGGCTGGTCTTGAACTCCTGACATCAGGTGATCCGCCTGCCTCGGCCTCCCAAAGTGCTAGGATTACAGGTGTGAGCCACCTTGCTTGGCCCCTAGGTGACTTTGATGGGGCTCATAGCCTTTAGCCCTTGAAATAAAGGCTCATGATTGTACTTATAAATTTAAAAGGGCAAATGAAAACAATGCAACTGTTAAAAACCTTCTGGAAAAGATAATAACTTCTGTTATTTCAGGAAAAATTGTCAATATCAGACTTACGGACTTTTGGACAATGTTACCTTATTTCTCATGGGATAGGATAATACTTTGGACTTAAAGGGAGATGTTACGTTTTAAAATTTTGTACTTGCACACACAAAATTTGCACTGTTTGTTCATTTTCTACTGATTATTTCTTCTAATAAAGTGGCTATGCAGAAAATTGTAAATGTTATCTTTCTAAAGTTTTGTTTAAAAGTAAGTTGGAAGGAAACCATTCCCTTTGAAATTAGGTTAGACAAGGTTGCTCCCTGTCACGATTCTAGTCAACACTGTATTTTAGATCCTAACTTGCACAATGTCACAAGAAAATATATTAAAGGCATTAGGTTTGGAAAAGAGTGTATAAAATTGTCATTGTTATTGTCTACATAGAACACACATGCCTTTATGGATAAATTATTTGGAAATAATGGGTGAATTCAGCAAGTTGACTAGATGGAATACTAATATACAAAAGTCAATTGTACTGGTTAGTAGTACTAGGATTCCGTATGATGAAAGTGTAATACTTAGCAGATTTAGGGAGAAATATGTCCTGGCACAACAGTATTTTATGAAAAAACATTCTGTTTTATGGGTGTGGTTTACCACTTAACCAATTACTGTAGAAGCCATAGTTATCAAATCAACTGCAAGCTGAGCTTATAACCGGTTGGTATTCATCTATAGCAGTAGACAAAGGGGATTTTTTAAAAATATAGAACTTTATAAAGACAACAGAAAAATGGATTGAGGATTCCACACTATGGAATACGGCTATGTAAAAATTAGTCAATTATTTTCAAGAAAAGTCATTATATGCATGTAACAAACCACAATTAACAGACAGCATTACTTTTACTTCAACTTCTCTTCCTTCTAATAGACGTCATGAAACATACAAGACTGGTAGGGTGAGATAGCCCTATCTAAATCTCATTTATTTTGTTGCTGTCTTCATTCAGGTTTTTAGCTCTCTACTGATTTCTTTCTAGATGTCTGGTACACATTTGCACAGGAATGGTCACCTCTTTACATCAAGCTAGATGAGAAGTATTAGGTTTTTGTAAAAATTTTAGTTGCAATTTCTTAGCATTCATACTTCAGTAGAAAGTCTGTATCATGCCCTTGCCCAGATTCATGGATCTGCGGATTTTAAGAAGAATTTATCTCCTGCATTTCTTCCTGGAAAATGTCCCCAGCTGCTACTTATTATAAGATAAATTGTTAGTTTATCTACTTGTGTAGGATTTCACTCTTCTTTTCTGACTCTTTGTTTACTCCTCTTCTTCCCATTTTTGGTGAGACAAAAGTTAACTTCTGGATTCCAAATAGTTCTGGTACCATGTGGAAAACTCCCCCAAACTGACAGTGGCCCTGTGAGTTCATAGGATCCTTTATCTCATTCAGTCAAACTTCTTAGTAATGACATCATCTCTTCACTTCATATGCCCACTGTTGAGTGGGTCGCAAAACATTTCTGTTTTTAAAGTCGCTGGGTTCTTTCTAAATGGCTTTAATTAAATTTACCTGGTATTTTTAAAAACAATAGAATAAAATATGTAGTGGCCACAAAAATGGTAAATGTCTAGGAAGAAGTTTAGAGTTGTGCAAAATCTATGTGGAGAAAACTTCAAATCTCCGAGAGGCAAAGGGAAAAATCGAAAACTTGAAAGGGCGTATCTTGTTCTTGAGTAGGAAGACTCATCCCCATGAGGTCAACTTTCCCTCAATCAATCTATAAATTTATCATAAGCCTAGGATAAATACTACTGGGAGAGTTTTAGAACTAAATAAACTGATTTTCATATTCATCTAAAAAATAACTGAAAAAATAGAATGTAACAATCTGAAGGAAAAGAATAATGGAAGGATATTAGGCATATTAACAATATAAATCCACTGTAATTAAAACATGAAGGCATGAGACTGCAAATAAACAAATAGATAATAGAATTGCGCAGAAACTGACAAAGCAATCTATGTGGATTTAGGATGTGAAAAGCTGTCACTGTGTATCAGTGAGAAAATACAGTTTTTTAAATTAATAATGTGGGGCTTTTGCACAGTTATCTGAGAAAAAATCACATTGGATTCTTACCCTTCTCCTTACATTAAAATAAATACAAAGTGAATGCAAGATTAAGGGTAAATAGGGAAACAACAAAAATGCTAGAAAAGAATTTTCAGCTAATCCTGGTAGGGGAAAGGCCTTTTTAAGCATGATACAAAACCCAGAAAACATGGATACATTTAATTACAAAACAATAAAATATTTCTGTTAACAATTTCTTGTGCTTTGGTTGAAGAGTACAATTAAGAGTGTATGTGTGTGTGTGCATTTTGTTTTTTTGTTTTTTTGTTTTTTTTAGATGGAATCTCGCTCTGTCACCCAGGCTGGGGTACAGTGGCTCAATCTCAGTTCACTGCGAGCTCTGCCTCCCAGGTTCATGCCATTCACCGGCCTTAGCCTCCCAAAGAGCTGGGACTACAGGTGCCCGCCACCATGCCTGGATAATAATAATAATAATAATTATTATTATTATTATTATTTTGTATTTTTAGTAGAGATGGGGTTTCACCATGTTAGTAGGATGGTCTCAATCGCCTGACCTCGTGATCTCCCCGCCTCAGCCTCCCAAAGCACTGGGATTATAGGTGTGAGCCACCACGCCCAGCCACAATTATGAGTTTTGAGTGCAAAAAGATTATCTGAATAAACATTTCTATACTTGTTAAAATAAAAATACAGGTGCGTAGAAAACAGATTTTATTACTCTCTCAGGTACATACCGGCTATGTGAACTCCAAGACTACTCTTTCAGTTTATATACTTAAGTTCTTGTTTAGTTTTTTTATGTGTTTGTTTGTTTTAGACAAAGCGCCCAGAAAGAATAGGTTCTTAAATGTTAGTATTGTAAACCCAAGCCCATTACTCAGGTCCTATAAGATCATAACATGCTGTTACCCTGAAGGGAAATAGCATCCCTGAGTTTCATCAGAATGATGCTTCACTAAGTCTCGCAGAGTTTCTATCGTTATTAAGGAAAGAGAGAGAGACAGAGAGAGAGAGAGAGAGAGAGAGAGAGAGAGAGAGAAAAGCGCTCCTGGATACTTTCAGTCTGATGTCCACTCATTCAGTCATTCTGTAAGGTCTTCAGCCAATATTGATTGCATAGCTATTTTGAGTATATTGTGTGTAGATGTTGCTGCACATGGGGATGATTGTCATGGTCCCTGTCTCCAGAGAACCTATAGAACCTACAGACTTTGAGAAAGAGTGGATTTCTCTTTGAGTCAAAGACAAACATGTCACTTGACACTTAATATACTTAATATGATGTTTAAGATCAGGGTGGTCTTCCCAAAAGATGACTGAGACCAAGAGATTTTGTCATTAGTTATTTTTTAAAGAATTGGCAGTTGAAAGTGGCCTGTCAATTCAGGTTTTGTTAAAAAACATTCTTATTGACACGTTCCTAAATTTTGGACTTGGTAATAGTTTTGTGAGTTTGCTAAGGAAATTTTTAAATTCACTGCTAATTGTGGCAACAATAATGTATTTGATTAAGTAAATAGAGCGGCAGATTTAATCTTGCATGGCATGTGATTCACCTCTTCATCTATTTCTCTAATAGTATTACTAAATAAGGAGAAAAAAATGATTAAGCCCATTCCTTTTGGGGCTCTAGGCTCTTTTAGCATCATATATCAGTTGCCTGTTATTTCATTACATAAGCTGTTGATTAGCTTATGTAATGTGAGGTACTCATCAATTTACATAGTGAGGTATGTAAAGTGAGGTACTCATCAATTTACATAAATGTGTACACCTGAGTTTTCTTTTTTAAATGAACTGCTATTTTTTTGCTCGTTTACAGATTGTCAACTGACTTTGCAAGGATCATTCAAATGTCTTTCTTAGTTCCTTGAAACCTATTTGCTTCCTTAGCAGCTTCTCCCTCTTGGAGTCTTGAAGTGTCCTAATAAGCGGTTCAAAGGTGAGCCAAGTACCGGGTAGCATTTTCTTTTTTTTTTTTTGAGATGGAGTCTCGCTCTGTCACGCAGGCTGGAGTGCAGTGCTGCGATCTTGGCTCACTGCAAGCTCTGGGTTCATGCCATTCTCCTGCCTCAGCCTCTCGAGTGCTATAGGCGCCTGCCACCATGCCCAGATAATTTTTTGTATTTTTAGTAGAGACAGGGTTTCACCGTGTTGACCAGGATGGTCTCGATCTCCTGACCTTGTGATCCGCCTGCCTCAGCCTCCCAAAGTGCTGGGATTACAGGCGTGAGCCACCACGCCCTGCCCCGGGTAGCATTTTTGAAGCAGAACGCTGGCCTGGTATGTGTCCTTCTGGTTTCCATGCAAATACATCAACCTTAGATCATAAAACTCAACCTGTAATAACAATCACTAGTGTTTAATAAATTGCTGACTGGTTTGAAAACCTGTTCAAATATTTTGTAGCACCCACAAAAGCAGCTGTAATAAACTGCTTAGTTATAAAAATCATGTAACACATAATTATTGGCATTATCATGTTCATTTGTTCTCTCATTCTCTCTTTTTGGAAACAAAATTCTTGGTTTGAAAAACAACTTTCCAGTGGCATTTCCTGTTCCGAATTGTGACGTGAATTTTAAGTAAAAAATAAACTTGGGCAGCGATAAAAATGAAATTGGACCTTTTTAAAAATAAGCGATCCCAAACTATAATTTTAAATGAGTCACTGCTGATTAATATAATAATAATTTTCATAGGGAATTTATTGCAATGTGTATAGAAAAGCCACTATGGAAACTCATAAAAATGCTATGGTTTGTCAAGGTTTTAGATTAATTTTTTGCAAGAAAAAT
Organism: Rhinopithecus bieti; assembly: GCF_001698545.2. Taxonomy (NCBI): domain Eukaryota; kingdom Metazoa; phylum Chordata; class Mammalia; order Primates; family Cercopithecidae; genus Rhinopithecus; species Rhinopithecus bieti. The sequence continues at coordinate 3,497,544 of NW_016804232.1, read as the reverse complement.
AACTTGGAAACTATAAACATGCGCCTGAGTTTAGTATAGGGAATTTTGGATTTTAAAAGAAGGCATTAAGGTCCTGGCTTATTTCTGCTGTCCAGGACTTTACTTTCTAATGCCCTAAAACATATTGAGTTCCTGTGCTTTGGATCCTATTAGAAATGGATATTTCGGCACCTGCCAAGACTCTTGCCCTTGTGCCTGTCCATGTAATGGGTATTTTGTTTTTAAATCCTGAGGTGAGTAGGGAATCTATTTTGGCCCATAATCCAGAGTCAACAATTTTATTAGTCCAGCCAAGTATTAAAAATATGTAGGAAAAATAAAGAGCATCCCAGTTTCAATGAAGCTTTAAACAAAGTTGGCTGGTTATCCATTCAATGTGAATTCTGTTGCATAAGAAGGGGCTATGCCTTTCTGACAGTCACTGATCTCAGGAAGCCATGTACCACTGACAAGTCACTGCCAAGCATCCTCATCACACTCTACCTCAGCGTGCCTCTGTTCAGTGTCTTGACATCTGGGAACAATAGGTAATTTATTTTTTGACCCTTTCCTGTAAAAACTAGATTAAAATCTTAGGCCATTCTGGATAGGATGAAGGTTAGGATCAGGTGAGTGGCAATAGTGTGCCCATGATGAAGAGAGAAATCTATATGAAGGCAAGCTCTGAGTTTGCTTTGTAATGTCTATATAAAGCCCATCAATCAAAGACCAAAGGGAGATTTCACCAATGGGACCCAAGAGCTACCAGGTGCAGGGAAAAGTGTGAAAAACACCTAACACCTCTTAAAAGTCTTTCAAATTAATTTCAGCTGTGAAACTGTCCAAGCCCACACTATGTAATTTCTCTTGCTGTGGGGTTGCAACCATTATATATCTTAATTATGGAGGAGGAAGTTAAACTACAAAGGAAGGGTGATTTACCAAAGATTTGGGAGAAAGTCTAATTGGATCTTTAGTTAGACATGGCAACTTTCTCTTTTTCCAGAAGCTACCTTTTGGCTTTTTCTGGAGTCACATAAACTGCTTGGGTAAGGAGTTATGTTTTAACTCTGAACAAGAGCAGGTACCATCACCCCACAGTTTGCCAGAAGAAGCCTCATGTGTCAGATGAAGATCTGGGTGATAAACAACTACAGACAATGGGGTGCAGAGAGAGGAAACACATGTGAAAGGAGATAATAATATGGTGTTTGTATCAATACCTTATGTCATGGGCTTCCCAATGCCCATACTCCCATTCATCCTTCCTTCAGATGATTAGTCTAAATTAGTAATTTATTCCCCTGGACAGTGATTGGTTCTGGAATTTCAGGCCTAAGCTAGCTAGAGAAAATGAAATATAAAGAGAGTTCAGGATAGCTTTAAAAATCTGAGAGGGAAAGAAGAAAATATACAAATATATGTGAGTTTGTCTATATATGTATATACATAGATGTGTGTATAACACAAATATATATGCATGTATACATATATACACATATATACATGTATATATGCATGTGTATGTGTGTACATATATACATGTATGTATATATACACATGTACGTATATGTGTATGTATACATATACACCTATATGTGTATATATGTATGTATACATGTATGCACATATATGTGTATGTATCTATATGTACACATATATATATATGTATGTGACACTGTAGTCACAGAGGGACACCAAAACACAGCTTCCAAGTGGTGGGAATGGAGAGAAAATGCCTTAAACACTGTTCGTTTCCTCATCTCCACCTCTGCCTCACCATGTCCAGATGTGAACAAGGAGACATGCTTTCTTAATTGCTACTGGTAAACCAGCCTTGGAATAATGTTGACCTTATTGAGATGGATAGAGCAGGGAAGTGCAAATACTTAGATCCCTTGATGACATTTGAGACCTCTGATGTCCCTATATTATGAGTTAATACATTTTTTCATTATATAAGCCAGTTTGAGTTGAGTTTATCTACTTGCAACAGAAATCCTAATCAATATAGGCAACATTTCTTAATCTTCACATCATGTTGTTTTTTGGGGTATGTGTACTGGTCACTTACCTCCCCAACATATCCAATCTTATCTTTCTTGTCTGTCCCCAGAAGCTTGACAACTTTGGACTGCATTGCCTGGATTCCAGTGGGAAGCAACAGTATAAAGTGGGGGACAGATAAAGAGTGTTAGGCGTTTCTTCTCCATTCCCACCAGCTTGGAGGCTGCCGTGCTGTTGGCAGCTGTGCCCTTGCATGACTATAGCTCCTACAGGGTGGCCCTTCCTCCTTGGCCCCAGGAACACCCTGTCTTGAACTTGTCCCTTCTGCCCAAGGGGCACTAATGGCTTCTTTCTGTTGCCTGCCTTTGGCTGCTCCAACATCTCTTGTTCCTTCCTTTAACTTTGTCTATACTTCTGGAAGTGACTTTTTTATTAAAGTCTCTTCATGCAAACCATCTGTGGGGAATTCTATTTTCTTCCAGGACTTTGACTGATGCTGTCTGCCTTCTGCCTCACTTTCTGGCTTTCATTTGTTTAAAGTTACAAAATTCTCCAACCTTGAACTATAAGTAAAGATACTTGGGGCAGAGATTGGAAATTGGTAAAGATTTAAAGACTCTTTCCTTTTGCATATTGATTGCCTTTGAATGAGTGAGGGAGTGGCAAGTGTTTTCTATAAATACGTTAGGCTTCCTGGGCCATGCAGTTTCTGTTGCAACTATCAACTCTGCCATCTTTAAATGAATGGGTGTGGATGTGTTCTAATAAAACTTTATTTACAAACAGGTGGTGTGCCAGACTTGGTGCCTGGGCCACAGTTTGCTGAGGTCTGAGTTCGTTCATTTTGTTTATGACCCTGCAATATGGAAACAAGATTTTAGCCTCCTAGACAGTTTCAGAAGAGAATGCATTGTGAGGCATGTTTTTTGATTACAAGGTACTCCTGCATGTGATAAATGCATTCTGAGGAGATGCATTTTATGTTAGACATAGCACAAAAGAATAATTTCCTGTGTCTACCAATAAGAGCTAAGCACAAATACAGCAGTCACCAGGATTGGGCCCCTCACTCTTGGCCAGGACTTCCAAACTCCCCTCTGCAGCCTGAGTAGATTCATAGGTCTGGGGACAGGCACTGGAGTTTAGAAGCCACTTTCTGCTGCCTACTCTTCATGTCAAGCAAGGACAGGAAATGAGGCATTCTCCCAGGGTGGCTCCTGAGTCTGGAGGAAAGTCTGGGTTGGTAAGCAGCACAGAGATCTGCTGAAATGCCATGTCTTCCCAGGAGCTTTCTGGATTTTTCAAGGTCAAGCGTCCCTCTTCCTTTGTGTGTTTTTCCATAGGGGTTTCTTTAGCGCTACCTTGGAGTTGTTATTATACCTTGGGTGTGGTAAGTTGGCAGTGCTCATGGTTGCCTTTGGCTACCAGTTAGTCATAGTTTGGGGACTGACACAGACTTAACTCATCTTTGTGTGTGCCATGAAACTGAGCATCATGCCTTCCACATGGTGGGTACTCACCACTTAATTAATAGAGCTGAATTTAATTTCTAAATAATTTGTAGGCATACCTTTAACATTTTCAGGGCTGGGAGAAGAGCATCATTGAAGGCCCATAGACTAAAAGCCAAAATATTTAAGTTACTCTGCCTGCCTTGCATTCTTATCCATGGCCCTATAGCCTACTCATTGGGAATCACCCATATGATCTGGGGGCAATGCTGTCCCCTGGGCCAGCCCTGTTATCCTCAGCCTAAGGGGTTGCCCAGCCTCCCGGGGCACAGTAGGGTGGAAACTGTGTCCTAGCTCAGGATTTCTGGGCTGTCCTGGGTAGCCTGGGATGACCAGTGATTCAACTTCCTAGGGAGACAGACGGGGATGGAGACCTTTCCCTTATGCCTCACTTGTCTGACTCAGCATTTCTGGGTAGTTCTACGGGTCTCCTAAAATCACATCCCTTAAGTAGAAGGAAAGAATACAGATATCTGAGGAACTGGTCTGCTAGATATCTACTGTGGACAGTCGGGGACAGCCAGCTTAAAGACAAGCAGGCACTCTTTATCTGCTCTCCTAGGGCAGAGGTGGCAATCACATCCCTCCCCTAAAGCTCCCCTCCCCTCACCTGTCAATCAATCATTCTCATCCTTGCTTTCTCTGGCCTAGGGGTTCTGTTCAACTCACACGGTCTTCTTCTGTAATCATTCAAGTAGTTACTGAGATTTCTAAAATTTTTTGGCCCAGATAAGAAAAATCAAGCATCTTTTGTGGCAGAGTTTGTGAGATCTGGGTCCACTGGGCCGGACCCCTCTTACCAGGATCCAAAGGCAGGACCAGAACCCAGAAACTGCAGCTGGAAGATATTATGTGCGTCTTCCCAGTGAATCTGCTCATGGAACCATTCATTCTTGTTGAAACTTTCTGCCATGGTTGGTGTCTACCAGTGTTCAACTGTGCCTGCAGGGCTTGCTAAAATACTGCTATTGGATTGCATCTCCACAATTTCTCATTCTGCTGTCTGAGATGAAACCTGCAAATTCACGCATCTGACAAGTTCCCAGGTGATGCTACTTCTCTGGGGTCCACATTTGAGAATCACTGGCATCTATGATTGAATAGTCAGTGGAACCCCCGAAATAGCCATGATTCTCATAATTCTACTGACATGCAATGGGTTACCCTCGCTGGCACTGGCCCTAAGACATTGTTAGAAACTTGATCTTTAGTAGCTGGGAAAAGAAGGAAAACATTTAAAGCTGCAAGCAATTTCCAGTCTCTAAGGGTGGGGACACGAATTTACCTCAGAGGCAAATTGTTGTTTTTGGTCTGGGAAAACCACTTGAGTCTGCCATTTATTTACAGAAATGTAAATCAAATATTCACCCACTGTTCTAGAGGGAAATGTGAAGTCAGTATTAACCCCAACACAGACGTTTTAGACCGAGAAGTTAAGTGTTCTATTTGATAACATAAATTTTGGGGAAGGAATGAGCCAAACTTCTGTCTGGGAGACACAGTTGTCTGTGAGGGAGGGGGGTGCATGTTCCAGCATTTCTAGGCCTGTCTGACTTTCAGGGCCCTTTGCTGTTAGCTGTTGCCTATTCTTGTAGCTTTGCGTGTGCAACTCTGTGTGTGGAGTGGTTTTTCAGAACTCCAGAGCTGAGGCCTGCGGACTGAGGAAGGAAGGACATTCCCAGGACAGCAGCTCAGCCAGGCACTTGGTATGTCCCCCACACGGTGATATCTGTCAGAATAACTCATCACGTAAGGAGGCTTAAATATTATTTTCTGATGTAGTTTTTCTTCTGGTGGATTTCCTTTAGAGGAAAGAAATTTTCTCACCGTCAGTCTAACTGGGAATAGGCTGATGTTCAGCTGTGAAAAATAAGCGGGGAGAAGAGGGTACTCCGAGTAAGGGAAGGAACTTTCCTTTCAGGACCTGAGGGCAGCTGGGCCTGGATTCTGGGGACAGTGAGTCCCTTAGAGGTCCATGTGAAAGGGGGGGGGGGGGGGGGGCAGCGTGAACAGGGAGCCAGCCTGGGGGAATCACACAGACTGAGCGACAGGGTCCTGGAAGACAGGCCGTGGACCCTGAAACTCACCACTTCCAGTCCAAGGCTACACTCTCCTTCTCTCATAACTAAGTTTTTGGTGAACTGTTTAAAGTTGGAGTTTAGTCTCTTTGTGACACGAGGATTTTAGGGAAGAATATGTTACCAGCTTAGAACTAACTTGCCAAAGAGAGGAGAATGCTCATGTTCAAGGCCAGTTCTCAAGGAAAGTGCCCTTCCTGCAGTATAAGGGTCTCCCAAGGACTATTGCAGGTGTCGAGCAGAGAAACACAAGGGGGTGGGCTATGTATAGAACCACACCACTGGAGGTGGCGAGGATGAGCAAATGCCCCTATGGGCAAGTTGGAGTTCAAGATCAACCATGATTCTGAAGTCATGATATGATGAAACTGGATATTTGGGTCATGAGTGGAGTATAGTTGAATGGTTTGGTTAAACAAGAGAGACGATTTGGCATTGTATGTGAACAGCCATCTTAAAGATATGACACAAGTGGAAAGAGCTCCTCTTCTTTATAGGATAAGGTAATTCATGTCTTCATGACAAGTGAATACATCCAAAGCGACATCTGCAAGATAACACTTTATCTGTCAGTCTTAAATAAGAAATGAGGTTTGATTGTATGAGCTTCCAAAACTCCCTCTAATTAGTCAACCTGATTTCCATCAGCTCTATTAATCTCCCATGGCACAAATACAAAAACTCTAAACATAGAATGAAATAAAACCAAGTTAGAGCAACCTAAAAGGTTGAGTAGGTGCAGGAAGTCACTAAAGAAAATCAATTTTCCTGTGATTTACTTGAGAGATCCAAAAATAACAATCAAATATCATTTTGGAGCCAGATTCTTCCATGCTTTATCATGGCTCCCAGGGACCAGCAGACTGACCAAGGCCATCCAGAAGGTGGGACATCTTGGCTTAGCCAAAGTAAGCATACTAGTGCAGAAAACCAAAGCAATTTGGGAAGAAGAAGCGAACATGTAACACATGCTGATTCAGTGAAAAAGTGAATTTATATCTAGCACATCAAAGAGTTGGATCAAGGACAGCACATTGCAGACACCAGAGCTTTGGTGGTGACCACCAATAATTGGGAGGAAAATGGCTTATGTGGAAGATAGTCATCTAATGCTTAACAAGAGGTGGAAGTCTATCTTCTCTCTCTCTCTCTCTCTCTCTCTCTCTCTCTCTGTGTGTGTGTCTCTCTTTTTCGCTGTCTCTCTCTCTTTGATTTCCTCCCTCCCTCCCTCCCTCCCTTCCTTCCTCCCTTCCTTCCTTCCTTCCTTCCTTCCTTCCTTCCTTCCTTCCTTCCTTCCTTTCTCCCTTCCTTTCTCCCTTCCTTCCTTTCACAGCTTTTTGCTCTGTAGCCCAGGCTGGAGCACAGTGGTGCAATCATGGCTCACTATAGCCTCAATCTCCTTGGTTCAAGTGATCCTTCCCCCTTGGCCTCCTGAGTTGCTGGGACTACAGGCATGCACCACTATGCCTGGCTAATTTTTAAAAATGTATTCTAGAGATGGTGTCTCCCTATGTTGTCCAGGCTGACCTCAAACTCCCGGCCTCAAGCAATCCTTCTGCGTAGGCCTCCCAAAGTGTTGGAATTCCAGGCATGTACCACTGTGCTTAGTCTAGAATCTGTTTTCTATTCAAAGAGTTTTGTGTATCCACTGGCTTCCTCATCATAAGAATCTTAAAACAAACGAGGGTAAACAACACCACTATTTTAAGGAGTATGGAAACTATTTTTTCTGTAATAAGTCCTCTTCACTCTAGGAATTATAGTAGCATTACATATGAAGGTTCATATGACTAAGTCCAGATCTCATGGATACTATACAGTATACTATATAGTATACTAATGTCTTACTAATACTATAGTATTCTTAATGTCTACTTATGAAAAATATTCCTGGCTGCATGCAGTGGGTCACACCTGTAATCCCAGCACCTTGGGAGGCCAACGTGGGAGGATCTCTTGAGGCCAGCAGTTTAAGACCAACCTGGGCAACACAGTGAGATCTCATCTCTATAAAAACTTTAAAAAATTAGCTGAGTGTGTTGGTGCATGCCTGTCCTAGCCACTCAGGAGGCAGGAGTGGGGGGATCCCTTGAGCCCAGAAGTTTCAGGTTGCAGTGAGCTATATCGCCCAGTCACTGCATTCCAGCCTGGGCAACAGAGTGAGATCTTGTCTCTAAAAAATAATTAATTAATGAAAAACAATTTTTCAAAACATTTTTTAGACTGTGAAACCGTTTTTTAAAAAATTGCTTTAGCTCCTTAATGTGAAAAACAAAAAAACATTATATTATCTATTTAGGATATGTTAGGAACTAATTCGCATTGGACAGTATTTCTTGACTGAATAGTTTTTCCCTGCTTGCATAATTTCCTTGGCAAAATCTACTGGTGTGTAGTTATCTTTCAACCACCCTTTTCTAGTGGAGATTTCAAGGAGTTTTACCAATATTTTCCGATTCATCCCTATGCAGTAGGGATTATTCCTCTTCTTGAGCAATGGAATGGAGACAGTGAAGAACACACAAGTGAAGTAGTTGGCCCAGGCTTGCATGGTGAGTCAACCTGGAGTCAGGCACTGCTTGGGCTCAGGATTCCCAACCGAGGCTTATTGCCTATGCCAGCAAAACTGTTTCAGCTCTGGGGCCATTAGTGGTGTTGAGCCATTGTAGGTATCAATATTCTCTATGGGAAAGCTACTGCTGCTGTAACACCAAAGAGTGGCATGTTGTAGAAATTCAGGAACACTTGGCTGGGCACGGTGGCTCACGCCTATAATCCTAGCACTTTGGGAGGTCGAAGTGGGTGGATCACAAGGTTAGGAGTTCGAGACCAGCCTGACCAGCATGGTGAAACCCCGCCTCTACTAAAAATACAAAAGTTACTTGGGCATGGTGGCGGGCACCTGTAATCCCAGCTAGTTGGGAGGCTGAGACAGGAGAATCACTTGAACCCGGGAGGCGGAGGTTGCAGTGAGCCGAGATTGCACCACTGCACCCTAGTCTGGGCAACAAGGTGAGACTTTGTCTCAAAAAAAAAAAAAAAAAAAAAAGAAGTTCAGGAACACTCAAGAATTGAGGGCGATGGAGCCTGTAGGACATTAGACTTCACTAGAACCTTTTGAACCAAGTTTTTGTCACACCCATTGTGCACTGCAAATGTGCTCTCTTTAGTTTGTAAGACCTTTGTATGCCAAAGGCTATCAAATAGTTGATTAGCTTACCCTTCACGCATCAGAATAGTTGTTCTGCAAGGCCCATTTTGATGCCAAAGCATTTGGGGTGACTTTTTAAAGCATGTTTTGAAAGGCTTTTCCTTTCAAACTGTGAAAGTGACTAAACTGTTTTTTTAGAAAATATGAAAGCAATTTGAATTCTAAATCAAGTCGACACAGATAGTTCATTAAGTTTATATAGATACTCATGTTGAATACAGTTATCATGTGTTTGGCAATTTGATCTTCTATGGTATTAACCGAAACATTAGCTGTTTAATAATCTGCAAAGAACGTAGCCAAAAAAAGTGCCTAGGAACCTCAAAGTTGGATGGCCAATTTAATACCTTTCTAGAAGCGGCTACTGTGCACTTGCCTTTCAAGGTGCTGCACCCTGTGTTTGGAAGAATATAAAGCATGGTCTTTGCTTTCAAGGAGTTTACCTTTGAATGAGGGAGAAAGAAACTCACATAAAGGTAACAAAAGCTGTACTAGGTACAAAGTACTATAAAAGTATAGAGGCGGGAGAAATCATTGTATGGGAGAGAAGAAAGGCTTCCTGGTTCAGACTGCCTTTGAGCTGCCCTGTGGTTGGGAAGGCGGCACTGGGAGAAGAGGGTGGGTACTCATTCAGGGGGGCTGCAGGAAACCGGAGCTAGTTCAGAAGGCAGAGACTGGTCTGATGAGACCCAAGCCCACATTTTCCACGTTTTCTATCTCAGTAGCACTCCCCCAAAATGCTTATAAAACATTAAGCAGAGATAATCAATCACAATGTACCAGCTATAAAGATCTGTGTGGTCTTTTTCCTGCCCCTGTATTACAACTAATGGATCAAAGAATTTGCTACATGGCATGTACAGAGGACAATCTGGCTGGCTGAAATTTAGAGCATGATGACCCCTCAGGCTCCTGGACATCAGTTGGCATTTAGGCGACCCGTGGTATGCTCTTGATCTCTACACTATGCCCCTGGATCTGAGTTTGCTTGCAGGTCTAAGAATTTGCCTTTGCCCCTGTATCTGGGAGTATTTTGCTATTGTATAATGAAAGACTAACTATCAGTTTGTCTGGAATATTTGCAAACCCTGATCAGTATGTTTTCTCTCCTGGTATGGATTTATTCATTGGCTCTAGGGGATTTGTCATTATGGGGAATGAAATGTTTGTTAGTCAAAGGCTGTGCCTCCCGATAGGTATACAACACTTTCCATTGAGTGCTAGGAAAACAATACGGGAAATTTCTGTTTCCATTTTAACAATCTCAGGGGTGTACAAGTCAGAGATTCTCATGTCACCTTTCCATGTTGGGTAGGAGGACAGAGTAGTCAAGGCATGATCCCTAGCCTTTGCTCTCATTGAGACTTGTTGCAGTTTACATAAGTGAATTTACATGTTATGTGTCTATAATGTTGTTACCTCACATTATTATATTATATTGTGTTATCAAGTTTAGGCTAAACAAAATGCACAAACATCTTTTTAAAAATGCTGGAAAAAAATAATGAACAGAGGTACTTCTAATAATGCAAGGCAAGTGGAAAGTATGAAAAAGGGTGGAGCAATCACCTTTGCTCAAGTCCTTCTGCCACACAATGAAGTTAAAAACACAATAGTCGATTCTGATCTGAGAAATTAGCCACAAAAATATACACTATATATAATTATATACACTAGGTCAGACACTGTGGCTCATGCCTGTAATCCCACGACTTTGGAAGGTTGAGGTGGGTGGATCACTTGAGGTCAGGAATTCAAGACCAGCCTGGCCAACATGGCAAAATACCGTCTCTACTAAAAATACAAAAATTAACCAGGCACGGTAGCAAGTGCCTGTAATCCCAGCTACTTGAGAGGCTAAGGAAGGAGGATCACTGAACTCAGGAGAGGAGGTTGCATTGAGCCCAGATCCCACCTCTGCATTCCAGAATCTCTAAAAGAGATTCTGTCTCAAAAAAAAATATTATTATTATAATTATAGTTATATGCACTAAATACATATAATTACTAAGAAAACCTTTTAGTTAGGGATTTACAAGACCCATTGTTAAGGATGATCTGGCTCTAAGAGGATGTTGTACCCTAAAATGTTAGCTAATAATAATAAGTAAGCATAATTTATAAATAAACATACACATATAAGGACATAGGTTTAAATTTTGGGGATCACAGAGCAAGAACATCTCCTTCTGTGTGTCAGGTGTCTAATAAGATGGACGGTACCCTGGTGAGCATGATGTCATGGATATAGTGACACCTGTCTCTGTCTTTCCTCTCTATAGAAAACCACCGCATGGGCCTCTTCCCTGGGTCAACACTGCCAAATTCTAGTAGTTTAGATTCCCTTTCCTGGAGTTCATATTGAGCATCGGGATTCAGTGTTTCACTCTGTCTTTACTATCTTAGTCACACTCTGATTGTTCTGCTTTAGATCTTAAAGACCTTTGGATTGTAAATAATACTTTGACAGATACAGGTTTAATCCATTATATTTTGATTTTGCTGAGGTCTAAATAAGAGGGGTCACTGTCACATGCCCCTCAAAGGGCACCTTCATTTATGTTTAATGAAGAATACCTCCAATAAAGATATTGAATAAACTAGAATGGAGAAATGGCTTGCTTTCCAAATTGACTTTTCTCCAAACCATGGGATTCCATTTGTATTGTAAGAACAAGTTTCATGAACATGAAAGATGATGCATTGTAGTTTTACTGAAAGATGGTATAGGGTGACGTACCTCTAAAGTAAAGAGGATACAGATGTGTTTTCTTACTTCCTCAATGGAATTGTTGGGGCAAGTGGTTACAATTGAGTTACTTGTCCACAGCCAGGTCAGTACTAATGGCTAAATTAGACTATTGCAGAGTCTTCGTTTCTCTTTAGAATCCTTGGGAGGATTACAAACACTTAGCACTGTATAACACAAGTATGCATTTTACGTCTCATAAATACTTATGATTTTTTAATTGCTTTAAATGTCTTCTCTCTTTTCAGCCAAGGGTTTAAAAAAGTCTTCTGATAACTTTGTTTGTATTAACTTTGTAATGATAGCTTTGTTATGTATTAACTTTGTAAGGTAACCATCCAAGTAGCACCAGAAAATAATAAAACAGCAAGACTATAGGAATTAGCTCATTTTCCCCAGGTTAGAAGTAAAAAGTCATACTACAAGGTCAAGCTATCAAATGAGATGGTGCAAACTAGAGAAGGTTAAGAGTGAATAGTTAACAGTAAATAGGGAAAGCAATTAATGAAATAAGGAAATCAAACCAAAAGTGAAATAAGTTTGTAACGCAATACAAAGTGAGTTTTATTGTTTCCTGTACTGGATCTGAATGAATTAATCTAGCTTACGAAGCTCACTAATATCTAGAAAGTAATGTATACCCTAAGAGAATGTGGCTCACTGTCCCTCTGCACTTTGTGTCACCCTATAAGAATGCTAACATTCTTGGGAGGCCGAGGCAGGCGGATCATGAGGTCAGGAAATTGAGAGCATCCTGGCTAACACTGTGAAACCCCGTCTTTACTAAAAATACAAAAAATTAGCTGGGCGTGGTGGTGGGTGCCTGTAGTCCCAGCTACTCGGGAGGCTGGACCAGGAGAATGGTGTGAACCCGGGAGGCGGAGCTTGCAGTGAGTCGAGATTGTGCCACTGCACTCCAGCCTGGGTGACAGAGTGAGACTCTGTCTCAAAAAAAAAAAAAAAAAAATGCTAACATTCTTTTTGGTGCCTTGCTTGTCCACGTTATGTAATGTTGCCTTTCCCCCTTAAATGTATATGGCATTTAAAGCCTCTAGAAACTCTACCTGGGAAGGTTAGCTAGCGGAGCCTGTCTCCACACACTTCTCAGGGCTCTAATCTAACCCTTGCTCTTCTGCAGGGGATAGGCAGTCCTAATTGCAGCCTGCCCAGCAACTCAGAAAGCAATTTAGGAGCCAGAGCCCTGCCTCTGGCAAGACTTGGAGGCCTGAGTCCCTTAGCATAATAAATATTTCTTTTTAAGTACTGTAAGTATCATAACAACAAGGCCAAATAGGTCCCTGAGTACCCAAATGGGTAGCCTGCTAGCTCTCCATCACAGAGCAATGGAGTCAGGGAAGTGTCTTACCATACATTGGAGGAGGTTTCCTTCCATGGGCAAGTAAAGAAAAGTGCAGAAAGAAGACTGAGCGGAAGTGACTAGATATTTTGGCAGGATTGAGGAGTGGTTTTTTTTTTTTTTTGGCTGTCAATGGAACTAGGATTGTTTTTCACATTATTGTTATAAGCAAGGTTAGCCATCAAAAGACCAAATGCAGCAGCATAAAATTCAAAAGAATGATCAAGCACCTGCCACGTGCCCATCCCAAATACAGGTGCTGGCAATCAAAGTGGGCACCAAGGGGCAATTCTTAACATTACCTGGTTAGTGGCCTCCACCTGCTTTAAACTGTATTGAAATGCTCGGAAAGATTCACTTTTCCTTTTTTTAAAATAAGAGAATCGAGGTGGGAGTGTTTGGGGGGTGTGTGCGTGTGCCGGGGCATATGCCTGTGCTCATGAATACACCCTCGCCTTTGCCAGTAGTGTGTTTGTCATCAAACTTGAAAGAAGTGCAAGTTTTAGCTGGAGGGAAAGCTTTTTATAGCAGAGTTACAAATCATTTCAAGGAGTGCTTTCCAGTTAACAGCTGACAGCTCCTGCATGAAGTGACCACGCTAAGCATGCCATTCAAGGAAGCTTGGAGACCAGTTTCATTTGTCATCTAAAGTGGAAGTGATGTGATATGTTCTTGGGAAAGCCATGTGAGCAGGCAAGAGGTAGTGTTTCTGTAATTTTCACTGTCTTTGGATAAAACCAGAGGGAGGTGATAGTATGACATAATATATAATATTGAGGCTGAAGTGATTAAGCAGTTGTGTGTGGAGCTACTGTTTGGGGCATAGTGGAAATGAAAATGATGTTTATTGTTGCACAGAAGGTATCTGGCCACCAAGTTTTTGTTCAATCAATGATCCATGTGTCATTAGGACCCCCAGCCATAAGTTGTTGCCTCTGCATGGCATACTTTATAACTTTTCCCCATTGCATAATGAGAACTCCTAGGCCAGAGAGAGAAATCAGACACACATCTCTTAAGTTGGAGATGGAAATTTATGGTATAGCAGAGTTAAAGCTAACATTGAGAAAGTGAAATAGAGGTCAACAAAGACACTCCTGAAAGTCCATTGAGAAAGATTCCTGTTTAAGTAAGAGATTAAGTCATCTACTCTCTGAAGCAAGAAGGGACCTCCCAGTACAGCAGACCCAAGGGTTATGAATAATAGAGGACACACCATGTCTAGACTAGATAAGAACTCATCTTGAATCCCCACTTTTAGCACCAGTTCCTGAATGCAAAGGAGCTGGAAGCTGATATCAGAAACCACCGTGTTTCCATTCAAGTTCGTTGGCTGTAACTATGTAAGCCTTGACTGTATGGAAGTCAGAATCCTGAAAAAATAGTTGTTTTTTATTTTTTAAAAAACACTTAAAATAATTGTTAAAATAAAAAAAAGCGGTTGCCAAAAACATGTTGTCTTTATTGTTATACCAATAATTTTTTATGGAAAATTGAATATTCAAAGGAGCTTAATGGTAGGAAAAACAAGTCATAAACAGCATTGGTTATAGGCAGAGACAGGTCCAGCAAGAAGGATTTGGATGTTGTGCTCCGTCCCTCACTACAAATTCCTGCTAAAGAAGCCTCTGATATATTCAGGGACAGCCCAGGCTTGTCCTTCTACGAGACTTTGCCGTCATATCCTGTTCTTCCTTGACTTTCTCTAGGGTGAAGCACAGGGCCAAGGTCAGTTGTGTATTTGTTTTCAGTGTAGCTGAGAACCTCCGTTCTAATTGGAACTGTGATTTTCTCTTGCTTGTTTTCAACTGCGGCAATGTTTAACTGATGCTTTCCTTGCTTAATTTCACTTACGTGTTAAAAAGTTAAAAAAAAAAATCACTGGGAATATATATGGATTTAGACAGTAAAATCTCAGAAATTATTGCATTCATATTTTTGAAAAACATTACTTTCTTGCTTGCTTTATTCTGTTATATATGAATTTTAACATGCAATATATATATCTCTATTTAATTTACACATAGCTTTTATGTATCCATATACATCTTGAATAAATTAAGAAATGGCTATGATTCTCATGACAGAGTTTAGGGTCTATGTCCTAAGTTTTATCATATGCAAATACCTGAATCAGTAGACTTTCGCTGATCATCCCAGCCAAAATCCTATTGTACAAAACAGGCAAAACCAAATAAGCGGCATCCTGTGTAGCCCTCTGCCTTAGTGAGGCTTATTTCTGTCTGGGAATGCAACATGCTATAATGGCTTCACCAGATGGGACACTTCACACTGTCAGCACCCCCTTCCACCCCAATATGCCACTGTGTAGGAGAGAAAGCCTTTCAGTGGATGAGGATAAAATGAGGACAGTGTCCTTTTTGAATTAAAAATATAGCACTCATGAAAACCACAGGAAGAAAGTTTAGTTCAATAATCTGAAAGTGAGGGTGAATTTAGGTGCCTCATTAATTACCAGAAGCAGAATCTGGGACACCCTGGTTATTTCCTTTCCTCACCCAAAAGCAAAGTGACTTATACTCTCACCACACTGCTCTCTTTCTACCACCTGCTCTGTTAATTTCACTGACTTACACTTTTGGAAAATTAAAATCCAAATCAAAGCTCTTGTTATTAAAGTCTCACGATTCGCCATGCAAGCCTGTCATGGCAATGCCCACGAATGGCCCACACAGCACTAAAGCCGCTCATTTCCTTCCCATGTTCCCCTTTCTCTGACAAAGAATGCTAACTCTGTAAATAAATGAAGGCAGGCAGTATTCAGGCCCAGGACTGCTGTCCTTTTTTAACATTTAGCGACATGAAATTTAAAATACTTGTTGATGGCAAAGATTGAAACAGAGCCACCTTTTTCCTACTGTACAGTCCCTTTCCACCACCCAATGTCGCTGCCTCAATAATTTTTTTTTCTTTTCGTTAAATCTGTGTTTAACCTCCATCCACTTACTGCATTCTTTTTTGTCTGTTCTTTTCATGGTATTTAGATACAATCACTGCTGAGTTCATCTTCCCCTAAGCAATTCTTCTTCTTAGCTATTGGCCAAAATGAGAGCTGGGACTACCTGGGGGTACTGCTCAGATGTTCAACACATGTAGGGGCTGCAAAAAGCATTTCCTCAATGCATTTCCTTTATGTTAATGCACTTCAAATTTTAATAATAACATTTCATTTAGGGGAAAAGTAAATTGTTCTCTGTCAATGAAGCAGATCATTACTTTTCCATTTGCTGTCGTGGGTATGTGTGCTGTCCTTCATAATTTATATGCTACAAACACACCAATCAATGAGAGGCGATGTGAGTTATTTTTCTAATAAACAGCACACAATATTGTGCTGATCCAGGGATGGTTTGTCACCCAGACCCCCAATGACCAATAACACATATTTGTAAAGTTCCCTGCTGCTTTAGAAATATAGTTTATTATCTCTCTTTTCCTCTGTGAAACTAAATTATTTATTTCAGTTGAACTCCTAGGCATTTCATGTTTAGACTCTTTGTGAAGAAGCAGCAAAACATTGTGGTTAAGAATTTGGGCTTTGGAGTCAGAAAGGTCTAGATGAGCATCCAGGCTCTGTTGTGACCAGCCAAGTGGACTTCTGTACCCTGTATGCTCTCTTGGAGCCTCAGTGTCCCCTCTGAAAGTGAAGATTAACAATCAAACCTGTCTGACAGAAGTTGTCTTTTAGAATATTGAATTAGGTAACAAAGACTATATAAGTTGTATCGTGCCTGGCACCTAATCAGGACTCTTCAAAAGGTAACTTCTTACTATAGTTGGTGTGATTTAATCTTAGGGCATGGTGGGCAGGATCTATCCACAGAGGATGCAGGTCGTAGTCACCCACTTAACATTATGATAACCTCCTGGGGATATTTCGTCTCCACTCCTGAGCTTCTATGGCACCACGCTGTTGGCTATCCCCCTTCTTCTCTGGACTCAGTGCCACATCTTCCTCTCCCAGCTGTTAAATGGCATCCTTGACACCATCTTCTACCTTTTCCGCTAAACCAACCCACCATTGACCTGGGGATGGTGGGGACCTGTCCTCTGAAATCTACTGTCTTCTCTCTACATCTACAACTGCTGTTGCAGCCCAGGCCATCAGGATCTGTCACCCAGGCCACTGCACTTGCCTCCCTACAGGCTTTCTTGTGTTCCGTCTCTGTCTTCAGCTCCTTTGCTGCAGAACACAGTAATCTGTTAAAACTGAAATTTGAATGCATTATTCCCAGCCAAATTTCTCCTTCACACTCTTCTTTAGCCTTGTTCTTAGACCAAGGTTGCCACCAAGATCTGTGCTGTGAGGCCTGACCCTTTCTGCTGTCCTTTTTACATTGAATCCTTCCTTTTGCATTTCAGCCATGCTGGCTTCCAGCTCCTAGCAACCAGGGAGCCTTGATGAAGCAATGGTTTATTTTTCTTCCTGCATATACTTTAATATTTATAACTGGGAGAGAAGAATTCAAAACTTCCTTTTCCTTCCTAAGGGCACGAAGAGGTTTAGTGAGTTCTTATTTTCCTTGGGCTTCTGGAGAGTTTCACATAAAATATCAAAAATAAGCCCCAATATATTATTATAACTTGAACTAGGCCCAGACAACTTTGGTATTTCCAGTAGGACTGAAATTATTAAACCAACAGCTATTCTCTTAGCATGTGTGAACTTCCATTTCTAGGCCAAAGTCTAGCTAGAAAAGTGCTGACATTTTGAAACGTTATATAGCAGAAGAGGGTAGTGGAATGTTCTGTCACCTCAAAAGATGTTTAGTTTGGGATTCAATCCCAGGTGTCATGGTAAGTTAGTCAGGTGACAGTGAGGTATCCAAGGTGGATACATAACTCACTGGGGGACCAGGAGCTCAAAAGCAGCACTGGAAGTGAGGTACCAGGCTCTTGAGCATGAATCTGTTCTATGGTAATTTCTGGGTGACAGCCCAGCAAAGTCCTCCTCCTCTATCTCTGCTATTATTCTGATACCTCCGCTCTGGTCATTGCAGGGGAGTGCTCAGAGATAAGCCAAGAGGAGGACAAGAGACTGTAATTGTAATACAGGGATGCTGAGAACGCCTGTTGGAGGGCACCCAGCTACACACAAAAACCTCTATACTCTGACAGTTGCCCAGGATGAGAAGTCCTGGTTCTTATGGTGCATATAGGTGTCTTCTGGAAGATATAGCCAATACTGCAGTTTTCCCATCTCTGCCACTTCCTGAGTGGCAAGTTGGTTGGGACATGGCAGAATGGTTGGCATGTGTGATGCTGCGTAGCTGGGCTCTCAGTAATTCCTTCTCTGTCTTCATCTAAACTTCACAGGCAAAAGTGAACAAGTTGTTGGACTTGTTACTGTTTTCAATTTTGGTCAATTTATTTCAACCACTGAAGCTTTAACGCTTGGAGCTTTCCTGCTAATACCAATAGCCCTTGGCCATATATTGTCATGGGAATTTTATGGAGATTTTTCGAGGTTAAGGGAGGCATTGTAAGACCCTCTGGATCAGGTTAGTCCCCTCTGCTATGCCCTTCAAGCACTTGCTTTTTCTCCATTTACAAAATTTATTCCACCTATAATAATTGGTTTACTACCCTAATTCCTGCCAGACTGGAAGTGCCTTGTGGATGCAGGAATCTTGCATATCTTATTCACTGTGGTTTCCCCTATGTTGGACCTATAGTAAGTGCTAAATACGTTTTTTGTTTGTTTTTGTTTTTGTTTGTTTGTTTGTTTTAAAAGAATGGATGAATGAAAGTAATCCAAAACCAGAGAAGATGTCATAAAATGAAACTCCCAAAATATTAGTGTGGGATTTAAAAAGATGAAAAGTTTACTGCTGCATTTTAACTAGGGCAAGTTTTAGTACCTCTGACACTAGTCTAATAATAAGAATGTAGAAAAATTTAAAAATAATTGATAAGCCGACCTTCATTAAATTTTAAAACTTCTGCTCTGTGGAAGACACTGTCAAGAGAATGAAAAGACAAGCCAGAGACTGGGAGGAAATATTTGCAAAAGACTTATCTGATAAGGGCTTGTTATCAAAACATACCAAAAACTCCTAAAACTCAACAAAAAGAAAACAAACAACCCGTTTTAAAAATGTGCCAAACACTTTAACAAAGAAGATGTACAGGTGGCAAATAAGCATATGAAAAGATTTTCCACACTATATGTAATACAAATTAAAATAACAATGAGATTCCACTGCATGTCTATTCAAATGGCCAAAATTCAGAACGTTGACAATACCAGACGCTGACAAAGAGGTGAAACAACAGGAACTCTCTTTCATTGCTGACGGGACTTTGAAATGGTACAGCCACTTTGGAAGACAGTTTGACAGTTTCTTATAAAACTAAAGCTACTCTTACTATACGGTCCAGCAATCCTTGGAATTAACCCAAAGGAGTTTAAAACTCGTGATCATGTACAAACTCGCATATGGGTGCAGGTTCGCAGTTATTCATAATTGTCAAAATGTGGAAGCAATCAAGATGTCTGTTGGGGTGAATGGATAAATAAAACTGTGGTACCTCCAGACAACAGAATATTATTCATCACAAAAGGAAAAGCTACCCAGCCATGAGAGGACACAGAGGAAACTTAAACCCATATTATTAAGTGAAAGAAGCCAATAGGAAAGGGCTGCATACTGTATGATTCCAACTATATGACATTCTGGTAAAGGAAAAACAGTGGTTGTCAGGGTTTTGAGTGGAAGGAGGAAAAAATAGGTGGTGCATAGAAAATGTTTAGGCAGTGAGACTACTGTGTATGACACTATAATGGTAGATACGTGTCCTTATACATTTGTCCAAACCCACAGAATGTGTAACACCAAGAGTGAACCCTGATGTAAACTATGATCTCTGGGTGAGAATGATGTGTCAATGCAGCAGGTAGATTGGTTGTAACAAGTGTACCATTCTGGTAGGGCAGCTGTCTCCAACTTTTTTGGCACCAGGGACCAGTTTGAGGGGAGACAATTTTTCCACAGACAGGGGTGGTTTGGGGGATGGTTTTGGGGTGAAACTGTTCCATCTCAGATCATCAGACATTAGATTCTCATAAGGAGCATGCAACCTAGATCCTTGACATGAGCAATTCACAGTAGGGTTAGCTCCTATGAGAATCTAATGCCACAGTTGATCTGGCAGGCCATGGAGCTCAGGCAGTAATGCTGACTGATCCACTGCTCACCTCCTACTGTGCAGTCCAGTTCCTAACAGGCCACAGACTGGTACTGGTCTTCTGTGGCCTGAGAGTTGGGGACCCCTGTGATAGGGGATGTTGATAATAGTGCAGGATATGCATATGTAGGGGCAACAGCCACATGGGAAACTCTTTACTTTCCTCTGAATTTTGCTGTGAATGTACAACTGCTTTTAAAAAGTTAAGTCTTAAAAAACAAAAAACAAGCAAACAAAAAAGTCAGCTAACATGTAGAAAATGCTAACTGTGGCTAGAATGGTGTTCTAGCATTTTTATATACCCTAAATTATACCATCCTCACCATAGCCTTAGGAAGTAGGGACTATTATCGCCAACTTACAGTTGAGGAGACTTGTGCAATTCATAAAACTGGCAAGGAGCCGGTTCACACCCAATTGTTTTCTTAACTCTATTGTTTTAGAGAACTGAAAGCAGATGCTAAGATAAAGGAAGCATTGGGAGAAATATGTTCTGAGACCTGCTGTGTCCAAGGCCCTGAGAGGGACCCAGAAGCCATTGTATGAAATTCTATCTCAACCTTGAAGGAGTTACAGGAGTTGAGCAGCATTTAAAAAGCACAATGAAAACGCAGAGCAATAACACAGTGTCAAGCAGTAGGTAGATCAACTGGTCTGGAGACCAGGCATGACTAATTGTGATATGAATTGTCCTCATGCTAAATACCAGGGCGCAGAGGATGGAGGGAGGGTCAGCTGAGACCTGGGACAGCCCGGCGAGGTTTCATGGAAAGCAACTGACCTGAACTTAGCCCAGAAAAATGGGCACAAGGGGATGTGAGTGGATGGCTGGAGGGGATGTGAGAATTATGAGGGATGATGTGAGCAAATAAGTCATGTTGAAATTTTTCTTTTCTTAAGTGGATTCAAAATAACCAACAAAATGTTGTCCTTAAGCCCAGATTTGTATCCACCTCTGAAAATAATGTGAGATTTTTGGTCGTTTAGTGGCTTTTCCCCCACATTTGTTTCTCTAGCTATAAAATGAAGGTTTCACTTTCCATATTCCTCGCCCACAGAGATGTTGAAAGGGTTAAAGAATTCTGTAAAGCTTTGAGGGCCTCCTTAAAGCAGTTATGCAAAACCAAATTATAACCATCGTTGTTTTTGTTGTTGGTTTTTATTATCTTTCTTGTAAAACTGCCCCAGGGGAAGCATCACTTTTAGTGTGGTCATAGTCTGCTCAAACACTTAACCGTCTCATTGTGACCCACCTGACTGGAAAGGCGCAGCAGATCCTTGGCCTCCACACACCCTTCTTCCAGCAATCCCTACTGTTCCAGAGGCTTTCCAGGGGCCAGGGCCAGAGTCTGGGGCTGGGACTAACTCATAAATAGGTTTATTTTTCATTTGGCACATACAATCCAAGAAAAAATGAATGCCTTACTGGTATTTAAATGTTGATAAATTTCAGATAAAAATCTAGAATTCTGGCTTCCCTTCTGTAGAAGATCTGACATCCACGGGCCTGTAGGTTGCACATGCCACAGCAGGAATCAGCCAGTTCACTGGATGTGCGCTCACTCCTTGACAATACCCCATGTGGCCTTCATCCTCATGGTGGATAACTGCCAGTCCTGAGAAAGATCCATCAGCTTCTTTCAGTGACATCTGTTTGTTTTCCAGCCAAAACACTGACTGGTCTACATGGAGCTGCCTATAATGGCCACCCCAGTGAGTAGGGTGCTAGGGCTGGGTCAAGCAGGAAAGAGGTGGCAGGACTAGTTGAGTCGATGGAGACTGAGCCAGAGGGAGAAGGAAGGGATCTGACTTTAGAGCCTGAAGCTAAAGGCCAGGTTCAGGGAGTCAGGTATTAGGCTTTTCCCAGTGGGGAATGGGAGTCAACAGCAAAAGTTCTGGAGCCAATTCCACCAGCCCTGAGCATCTGCCAGGGCATGCCCTTAGTGACACTGTTTATTTCAATCAGATAATTCATATTTGTACATTATAAACACTGGAGAAATTACATACATACGTGTTGTTGCATACATATGCGCCTATACCCATATCTAAGCCCACCACCAGCAATTCCAACATAATAGTTGTGGTTGGGGTGGGGGGCAGTGTTTTCTGAAAGCTCTGGGCATTTCTAAAGTGCAATGTACAGCCGGGGTTGAGAACTACTGCTCTCGGTGAGCTGATCTTCCTTGTGACCCCTCATTTCCATTCATTCATCTCAGTCTGACCTCAGAAACTGAACACTCTTTAAATTATTCAGTTCCTTCTACGCAAAAACCCAGTCTCTAGGGGCTCCTCTCTTCCTCTTTCAGTTTCCTAACGTATGTCTGGGTGGATGAAGGAGGCTTACTATGTCTCAGATCTGGGTGGTTGGGTCCTCTGGATGACACCATTTGTCCTATTGGTCATTTACAGCTCAAGCTGGTCCCTAGTGGAAAATGATTTGGCCACCCTTAATGTGGTTAGGGCCTGACAGCCTCCCTGGCTGACTTAGCTCCAGTCTGGCTTGTGCAAGTGCCATGTACCTCTCAGAACCAATGTGACATTGTCCAGCTGTTCCCTCTGGCCTAGGATATCAACCTAGAGGAGTCTGCTATGCTAGATATCACCCCAACACAAGGGCCTCACAGCAGTTCCACTGGCCTTTGAGTATCCCTCAGGGCCTATGCCAATCTGTCCATAACATGATAAATAATCATGGCTCTCTGGGCACTACCATGATGGATTGTCAGTTTACATTGATGGAGCCTTGATTGGTGGGTGTGGAGGCAGCCTTCAAGAGGGTCACCTTCCATAGTTTTATTAAATTAGAATGAATATACTCTACCTTCTGTTTTCGCCAGAATCACTACCCCTCCCTCTGGTTGTCTGCCCTTGCCTTTTTCTCCATTTCTTCTACCAGATATTGTGTGTCTAGAAGAGGCAAATTTACCTCTACTTCGCATCCACGTCCATTGGGATTCCCATGTTGTATCTTGTCCCCCTTGGCAGATGGGAATCTTGCACATAAGGAGACCTAACTCAGGAAGAATTTATGATTGTCCTCATTACAAATTAACTTTCACAAATTCTTCTTTCACACGTTCTTGGCTATTCTTATCCACTTACTCTTCCAGTTGCAGAATCTAGAAGACTTACAATTCTGGAGTACACTTCTTTCTATTAGACCTCTTACCCTTTGAGGCAACAGGTGGTCACTTAGAGTAGCCCAATTCTGTAAGGTAAACTCCACTGTGACAGTACTGGGGACGTCTTGAATGCCATAGTTGCTATAAAAGAATCTCATATTTAGCTTAAAAGAAAAGGATATGATAGTCACCAGAGCTGTTTAAGATGTTCTGGCTTTCTCTCTTTCTGGATGGAAGAAATCATGTCTTCACCTGCTGGGAATTAGCTATGGCCAAGAGAGTTGCTTTGGCCAAGGAGATATGAAAGCTGATTCTGGTCAGCCATTAGGAGCCACTTTGAGCTTCACCATTGCCTTGGTGTACCCTTCCAATATCTCAGGCAATGTTCCAGGTGGAGGCTGCTCTACCAGCTGGGAACCTGGTTGGGATCCTGGATGGAGAACATCACTCAGCAGAACCCCACATGACCCTCAGTAGATGTGTGGCATGAGTGAGAAAGAAACTTTAGTCTTTTGAAGCCTCTGAGATTTGATGTAGTTTGCTACAGCTGAGCCTATCCTGAAGAGAAGAATAAGAAGAATGGTGTTTGGTATTTGTATGTATGCAACCAGGAACAAGTACCACAGCCTCCACCCAACCTAATCCTTTTTTAAAAATTTACTGTTCCTCTTTTAAAATTATTTTATATGTATTAAAGGAGAAATTCATCTTTTAGAAAACAGATCTAAGTCCAAAATCACTCTTTTTTTTTTTTTTTTTTTTTTTTTTT
>NW_016804232.1:3467477-3473347 GCF_001698545.2 Rhinopithecus bieti | reverse complement strand
ATCCCTTTTTTTTTTTTTTTTTTTTTTTTTTTTTTGAGACAGGGTCTCACTCTGTTGCCTAGGCTGGAGTGCAGTGGTACAAGCATGGCTTACTGCAGCCATGAACTTCTGGGCTCAAGTGGTTCTCCTACCTCAGCCTCCTAAATAGCTGGGACTACAGGTGTGTACCACTGTGTCTGACTACTTTTTAAAAAATTTTTAGTAGAGACAAGGTCTCCCTATGTTACCCAGACTGGTCTCAAATTCCTGAGCTCAAGAGATCTTCCTGACTCACAGCTATAATCCCAGCACTTTGGGAGACCTCCCAAAGTGCTGGGATTATAGGTATGAGCTACTGTGCCCAGCCTTAAAAATCACTCTTATCAGAAAATTGAACCCTTTTGCATTGTTGACGGAAATGTAACTGGTACGGCCATTAAGGAAAACAGTATGGAGTTTCCTTTAAAAATTAAAAAAAATAGAACTACCATATGATCCAACCGTCTCTGAATATATGTCCGAAAGAAATGAAATCAGTATTTCAATTCATGTTCATTGCAGCATTCATAACAGCCAAGACATAGAAACAACCTAAGTGTCCGTTTACAGATGAATATGCATAAAGAAAACATGATATGTATATATGTGTGTGTGTATGTGTACGTATATATATACACACACACACATATATCTGATGGAATATTATTCAACCTTAAAAAGAAATAGCCTGCTATTGGTTGACATCACGGACAAACATGGAGAGCATGATATTGAGTGAAGTCAGTGAGACATGGAAAGACAAATACTGCATGATCTCACTCATATGTGGAAAAGAGAGTAGAAATAGAGAATAGAAGAGTGGTTGCCAGAGGCCGGTGGTGAGGACAATGGAGAAGTGTTGGTCAACAGGTACAAAGTTTCAGTTATAAGATGAATAAGTTCTGGAAGTCTAATGGTGGCTATAGTTAATAATACTGTATATTTAGGTGAAGTTTGAAAAGATTTAAAGTGTCCTCGAGACACACACACACACACACACACATACACACACACACACACACACACACAAAGGGCAACTGTGGGTGGTGATGGACCTGTTAATTAACTTGATTGTGGTAATCATTATACTATACATAGGTATTGCAAATCGTCATGTAACCTTGAATACATACGATTTTTAGTTGTTGGTTAAACATTTTAAAATAAAAAAAATAAAAAAAAAAAAAACAAAATTACTCATCAATTGAAGAAATAGTCTAAAACAAGGACTGCGGAAAATGAACAACCGCCAAAGAGAAAGTGATGCTCTGCACCCTCCCCTTCTGGTCGGTGCTTGCCGGTGCTTGCCTCCACACTTCCTAAGAAACACAGAGCAAGGAGTGCTCCAGGCACAGACGCAGCTTTCCCTGACCAATAACCATCGAGATCCTGTCCTGCCTCTCGCCCTGCCCTTCCCCTCTCAGACCCTCCTGACCAGTGTAGGGAAAAGCCTGAGGGACTCTTAGTCATTCTGTTTTTGGAATGTGGAATTGAGAGCTAGCTGGTCCCAAGCACGCAGCCGTCTGCGTCTTCTCACAGGGGCCTCACGTTGTTTTCTAGCTAAACAGCGCACAGGAATTTTTCAGCCCCCGCCTCCTCTGTCACAAAGCCTGTGATTCCTTTAAAGAACTGCAAAGCAAAGCATCTTTCCAGTTAAAAAGCCCAAACTGAAATGTGATGGCATCTAAATGTCTTTATCCCCAATTACTAGCCCTCTTCCTGACAGGCCCTCCCATCTGCCTCTGTGCCTAGAAAGAAGATCCCTGCTACTTCAGCCCCAGTTTCCTTTTCTTTTTCTTTTTCTTTTCTTTTCTTTCTCTCTTTTTTTTTTTTTTTTTTTCGAGACAGAGTTTTGCTCTGTAGCCCAGGCTGGAATGCAGTGGCACAATCTCAGCTCACTGCAAGTTCTGCCTCCCAGGTTCACGCCATTCTCTTGCCTCAGCCTCCCAAGTAGCTGGGACTACAGGCGCCCGTCACCATGCCCAGTGAATTTTTTTGTATTTTTTAGTAGAGACGGTGTTTCACCGTGTTAGCCAGAATGGTCTCGATCTCCTGACCTCCTGATTGGCCCACCTCAGCCTCGCAACAGTTTTCTTATTTTTAAGGGATTTATCTTTTGATCACTTAATATTATTAGATTGGTGCAAAAGTTATTGTGGTTTTTGTCATTAAAAGTAATGTACTTTTGTACCAACCTAAAATAAATATTATTTATTTATTCCAGACTTACTTAAAAGAGGACTCAAGGAGGACGAGAAAGACGTGTTTGTATTTCAAGATAAAAAAGGAAATATATGAGGCCGGGCACAGGAATGCCTGTATTCCCAGCACCTTGGGAGTCTGAGGTGGGAGGATCACTTGAGCTTAGGAGTTCGAGACCAGCCTGCGCAATATAGGGAGACTTCATCTCTACAAAAAGTTTTAAAAAATTTATTTTAAACTTTTAAGTCCAGGGGTACATGTGCATGTTTGTTACATAGATAAATGTGTGTCATGGGGGTTTGTTGTACAGATTATTTCATCACCCAGGTATTAAGTCTAGTACCCATTAGTTATTTTTCTGATCCTCTCCCGCCTCCCACCCGTGACTCTCAATAGGCCCCAGTATGTGCTGTTCCCCTTTATCGGCCATGTGTTCTCATCACTTTGCTCCCACTTATAAGTGAGACCAGGTGGTGTTTGGTTTTCTGTTTCTGTGTTAGTTTGCTAAGGGTAACGGCTTCCAGCTCCATTCATGTCCCTGCAAAAGACATGATCTTGTTCAAAAAGTACAAAAATTAGCTGGGTGTGGTGGCACGTGCCTGTAGTCCCAGCTACTCAGGATGCTAAGGTGGGAGGATCACCTGAGTCCAGGAGGTCAGAGCTGCAGTGAGCCCTTCTGGTGCCACTGCACTTTAGCCTGGGCCACAAAGCAAGACCCTGTCAAAAGAAAGGAAAGAAGGAAGGAAGGAGAGAGAGAGGGAGGGAAGGAAGGAAGGAAGAAAGAGAGAGAGAAAGAAGAAAGAAAGAAAAGAAAGAAAGAAAAGGAAAAAAAGGAAGGAAGGAAGGAAGGAAGGAAGGAAGGAAGGAAGGAAGGAAGGAAGGAAGGAAGGGAGGAAGGGAGGAAGGGAGGAAGGGAGGAAGGGAGGAAGGGAGGAAGGGAAAGGTTGAGCAAAGTAGCCCTCAGCCAGAATGAAAAAGTTACATGAATGTATGCCATGAAATATTTTCCTCTTGCTGAATGTGGGCCAAAACCTGATTTTCCTAAAAATGTCTTTAAAGTGTCATAGTATCCATATAATTAAATAAAATTATTTCAGGAAACGAACAACCATTTCTTGCAGTGAGACTAAAGGCAATTTCCCCAGGGCTCCTCATAGAAAGGAGACTGAATAAAAAAAATGAAGTAGGCCGGGTGCAGTGGCTCACGCCGGCCTGTAATCCCAGCACTTTGGGAGGCCGAGGCAGGCAGATCACCTGAGGTCAGGAGTTCGAGTCCAGCCTGGTCAACACGGTGAAACCCTGTCACTACTAAAAAAGATATACAGAAATTAGCCAGGTGTAGTGGTGTGCACCTGTAATCCCAGCTACCTGGAAGGCTGAGGCAGGAAAATTGCTTGAACCCAGGAGGTGGAGGTTGCAGTGAGCCAAGATCGTGCCACTGCACTCCAGCCTGGGTGACAGAGCATGATTCCATCTAAAAAAAGAAAAGAAAAGAAAAAGACAGTATCCTCTTTCTATACATGTGACAGATTTCACAGAGTGGACGTTTATAATTTCTCTTAATATAGAATGATGATATCACCTGTGATTTCACTCTAGTAAAACACTATGGATGGTATGCCTATCCAGGAACTCAGCTCCCAAATCAGCTGGCTTGATGCAACAATGAAATTCAAAGTATCTGTGAGGGAAAGATTAGCCCTCCATGAATTCCTGTTTATGTGGCCAAGCTTCTGAAAGGCATAGGGCAACAATGAATTTGCAAATATCCCTGTTGACTAAACGTGGACTACAGATATATGTGGCTAGTGAAGTGCAGAGCCATATGTTCTGCATAGCCAGCCTGCTTCATACAAAATACAATGGGATTGGGGTGAGGGACAGTTCACAAAAGAAATCTAACTAACTGGTCAAAAAATAAAACATAAAAAAAAGAAGGCTTTCTTAGTGCTGGTGGTTGCATAAGCTAGTATAATATTGTTGGGCATTTTGTTAATAGTTAGACATGTATCTTTGATCTAGCAATTCTATTTCTAGATTGTCACCTAAGGAATTATTTAAGAGTGTGTGCAAATATTAATGATAATGATATTTGTCCTAAAAGAATGAAAACACTGTAAATGTCTACCTCTAAATTGTGGTACCCGCATGTAATGGAATACAATTCCACTATTAAACATGATGTCTTAGATGAATACACATAGGCATGGTCAGTGTTCACTATACATTGCTAGGTTTTATATAAAACAGTTTACTAAAGAATACAAGTATAATAATAGTACTAGTGTGTTGTTATGTTTGTGTAATAGTTATCTTTAATATCAGATTTTTTTTCCTTCTACATACTGCTTTCCACAAAGCCTTTTGGGTCCCATTCCTTTTTTCTTTAACAGCATCAGATCCCATATATTTCTAGTCACTTTCAGTTATCAAATATTCTCCATTTTAAATTTCCAATCTCAATCCAACTCCAATGTCATCACCTGCCCCCTGGTTGTCAGCTTGAGACATTTGGAAGGTGAAGGGAGGGCCTGCTTTTCTTCTTAAGGGGAGGAGACAAGAGAGACTGTCTTTTTCCTTGATGATTTGGCCATGGTCACAGTCATCTCCTTGCTGGAGTCTTTGCTGCTCTGGTTAAAACACGCTGACAGCACTGCCCTCTATGGAGTGGGTAGCCAAATGCAGACCCTTCAAGAACTCCTAGCAGAGCCTCACTATGCCTGCCAACTGCACACTTCCCTGATGTGATAGATCCACCCTTCCACTCCCTGTCAATTTCCGCCATACACAATCACATGGGCTTTCCTCCTGGATCTCCTTCTAAGTGGAGCAAGATGATCTCTCCTCTGGTACCTTCTGTGGTTCCCCCGTGAGCACACAGGAGGCACAGGCCTTCCGGACATGCCAGTGCCATTGTGCAGATGCAAGCGGCCCCACTGACATCCCCTCTTGGTACCCTGCTCTCTGGTTCATTTACTTTTCCAATTAGGCAGAGTCAGGCAAGCCAGTCCGCCACCTGAGTAGACATCCAATGGGAGCATAGGCCAGTCATTTCTTGTTGCAAATACTCCCAAGATGCTTCAGTAATTTCCTTGGAGCTGCCTCACTTGACTTTGAAGAGGAAAGTGCATGACCACCTCACTAGACAAAAAGACACACACAAAATTATTCTTACTCTAAATCTAAATAACCTACAAAGCCAACAACCTCAATACTTCCCCCTTCCTCTGCTTATACAGACTCTGAAGGAAGGAGCATTGGGATGGTGCCTGGCCGGGGGGTGAGGATTCTGTCACCTCTTACTAAGTCTTGGGGTAAGGTGTCTAGTCTCAGGGACTGACTCTTTGTCTCATTAGGGGACCTTAGTGCTTTTTTTGTTTGTTTGGTTTTTTAATTTCAGCATTGGAGGTTTAGGTAAATTTCATGAAAAAAATAGGAAAAAGTTTCAAATATCTTATAAATAGAAATGTACCTATACACAATCCCAGAAAGAGTTCTGAAGCTATACATCAAAGTGTTAAAGTTTCCATAGTAAAATATGAGCTTATAATTTTTTCTCTCTTTGTGGCCTACATGTTTTAATTTTTCTATCCAAAACCTGTTTTGGTTTTATAATGAAAGGGATACACAAACATTATTTTTATTTAAAA
>NW_016804232.1:3454035-3465186 GCF_001698545.2 Rhinopithecus bieti | reverse complement strand
AAAGAAAGAAAAAGAACATCTATCTTTGAGCACTGAAACTTCCTGCGGTCCAAGCTAAACTTACAAAATGTGGTTTGTATAATCAAATATGTCAGGCTACTCCAAGTGATTTATTAATTACAAACTAGTTAAAACTAGGGAGACATTCAGAAAAAAAACATTTTAATCTCCTTATCGTTCCATGTTTTTCTTCATTTCTCTCTCTATTTTCCTTCTTTACAATGTGTCACCCTTATTTGAAGAGTATGACTTCAGGGTGTTAATATAGGACTGTGAAGGCAAAATAGCATTTAGAATTGAGAAATAAGTTATCTGCTTTTCTGCAGAGAATTGCTAAAACAAAAGGAAAACAAACAAAAGTAAGTTCCTAATAAATCAGTTAATATGGTATCACATTTCTAATGTTGAAAACTTCTTATTGGAATTCACCAGCATATTTCAAAACAAACCAAAAAACAAAAACAAAAGGAAAAAACACCCACATTTTATAAAACTAATATCTGATAGGATGCTTTTAAAATTTTTAGTTTCACACCAAGTGGCCTATAGAAAACTTGAAAAGAAATCGTATAAATAGTGTAAAGAAGAGTTAAAGAGTTCCCTTATCTTCATAGGAAGATAAGATTTCAAGAAAGAAAAGTATGATTGGCAATAAAATAAATGCCTTGAAACATCTGAAGAGCTTTTGCTGAGGGAATAATGTACTAGAGTCATTGTCTCTTTGGTCATCATTATTTAATTTTCTCCTAGAAAAGCAATGGCTGCTTTACGCTAAGAATCACTAAATATAAGAGTGAGTTCTCAACAGTGGCTGGAGGGTTTGAGAACAGATGGTTAGTGTCAGATGGACATCGCATTCTGATGGCTTGGTGTAGGCTTGTTGAAGGCATGGATGAAGCAGATTGCTTGCCTTCCTTTCTGTCCTCTAATTCTGTTAAGAATGTTACCAGCTGCTAAAGGGGTGCCCGGGCTGGAGGAAGAGAGTAAGAAGGCAGCCTAACTGCCCCCAGAAACTTTTATTTTGTTTTCTTATAATAACAATTCTGGTTGCTATAACTATGTTCTTTACACCTGGGGATTTTTAGGACTCCTATCTGTAATCCACATGAGCTCTAATTTTATATTCTATAGTGAACTGTGCCCTCTTTCTGAGACAGGACTGTGATTCCACATTCCTGTTGTAGATATAATGTGTATGAAAGTGTTAGTAACAAAGGGGCCATACACACTGGTACCAATCGGATTCTCATGCCTCACATTAAGTATGACAAGCTGTGTCCCCAGACCTCACTGAAATAAAAGTAGAAAAACCCAAATTCATATGGTTAGGAAACATATAATTTGTCCCTGTAGAAGTTATTTTTTTTAAGAACCACAATGTCTATCAAAATTAGTGATGACTATAGCCTTCTGTGCAGGAATTCCTCTTCTAGGCATTTATCCTGGAGAAGAATCCATATGTTTATGCAACAGGGTTTATTGAAGTATTTATTATCTGTCACTCTGATGAATTGACAGCAAACTAAACAAAATGAAATGGTAAATTTTCTGTGGTACAGTCATCCCATAAAATATTACACAATAATGACTGGGTGCGGTGGCTCACGCCTGTAATCCCAACACACTGGGAGGGCGAGATGGGTGGATCACCTGAGGTCAAGAGTTCGAGACCAGCCTGATCAATATGGTAAAACCCCATCTCTACTAAAAATATAAAAATTAGCTGGGCATGGTGGCATGCACCTGTAGTCCCAGTTACTCAGGAGGCTAAGACAGAATTGCTTGAACCCGGGAGGTGGAGGTTGCAGTGAGTTGAGATCGTGCTACTGCAATCCAGTCTGGGTGACAGAGTAAGACTCCCTCTCAAAACAAACACACACACACAAAATTACACAATAATGATAAAGATGGAGGTAGAGCTACATATTTGGACAAAAAAGATATCTTAGACATATTGCTAAATGAAAAAGCAGGTTTCACAAAGACATGAAGAGCATGATTCCATTTGTGTAAAAAACAGAAAATAAAACCAAACTATATAGCAAGATTCAGACTGAAGAAAGTTTGAAAACTCCCAATGTGCCCATCACTGTAACAATGACTTTATATATGCTATCTCATTGGAAACACACAATTGCTTCTTAGAAAGTGAACTATTATTATCCACATTAGAGATGAAGAAAGTGAGGCACAGAGGTTAAGTAACATACCTCCAAGGGGAATAACGTAAGCACATGAAAATACATAGAAAGAGTCCAAGACAGGGCTGGGTACAGTGGCTCACACCTGTAATCCAAGCACTTTGGGAGGCTGAGGCGGGTGGATCATGAGGTCAGGAGTTCAAGACCAGCCTGGCCAAGATGGTGAAACTTCGTCTCTACTAAAAACACACAAAATATTTTCTTCCTGAGAGAAAATGGGATTGGATAGGATTCGGTGGTGGCTGTATTCTATATATGTATATGTATTGGTGGCTTACACAACAAATATTTCTCACAGTTCTGGAGGTTGGGAGGTACCAGATCAAAGTGCCAGCAGATGTGGTGTCGGGTGAGGGCCCTCTTCCTGTCTTGTAGCTGTCTTCTTGCCATGTGCTCATCCGTTTTTCCTTGGTGTATGTGTATGGGCAGAGAGAGTGCTCCGATTTCTTCCTTTTCTAATAAAAATGCTAATCTCTACACGGGGACTCCATCCTCAAGATCTCATCCAAACCTATTACCTCCAGAATGCCCTGCCTGCAAATATCATCAATTACATTAGGGATTAGACCTTCGACATGAATTTAAGGGGAGATAAACATTTTAGTCTACAACCTCACACACACACACAATTTACTTTCTTTTAAAGTCAGAAGAAATAAAAATAGAAAGAAAACAAATAAAAAGAAAAATGACTATTGGCCGAGCAGGTAGCTCATGCCTATAATCTCAGCACTATGGGAGGTTGCTTGAGCCCAGGAGTTCGAGGCCAGCGTAGGCAACCTACCAAGAACTGACCTCTACAAAACAAAACAAACCAAAACAAAACACCCACAAAAATTAGCTGGGCATGCTGTCACACTCTTGTGGTCCCAGCTACTCAGAAGGCTGAGGAAGAACAATTGATTGAGCCCAGAAGATGAAGGTTGCAGTGAGTCATGATCACACCACTGCACTCCAGCCTGGGTGACAGAGCAAAACCCTGTCTCAAAAAATAAATTTTTAAAAAAGTGACTATTCTTCTTTGTTTTAATTTTCCATTGACCTGAAAGTTTCCCTTCGATCCATGTGTATAACGCTCTCCTGAAGCTCTGTTAGAATCTTCTGGCCATATCTTTTGGCCAACTCTTGTTTCCTCTGGTCACACCAGCTTCAGCAATGGTGAGAAGTTAAGGATCCACTAACAGTCACGGGGATAGTACGAATATTACTCTGCTCCCCCAGGCTCTGACCATAAGACGTGAGGAATTCAAAGACCAGGGAATAAACTCATTGTTCTGTTATTTTCAGGCCCCACTTTGCAGAGTCTCTGAGACTTCCCTCAAGTCTACATCATTTCCCTGGCAGAGTCCTTGGTAGCCCACAGAAATGGTCCCTTATGGCTGTCTTACTTCCCTGCCTGAACTAAGTCATGTTATCCTGCATGCCATGACTTCATTCAACACTCACCTAGTGACTCACATTGGTTCCAAGTCTACAGATCATCAATGAAAGAATTCTCTCTGCTACCAGCATTGATCTTTTAAATTTTCCTGGTGTATGCATGCGGGCTCTTAAAAAGAAATTGTAGCACCTTCTATTGCAGTAGCCCTGCTGTGGAGCACATGGTGTCAAATTCTCTCCAGAAGAACCACAGGACATTTTAAAGAAACTAACTAAAGTCTTTCCTTTATGCTCACCTCTAACCAGGATCCAAATACAGCACCCACAAAACGAACCTAGGGATTATTCTACTCTGAGGTGTTTTCCCTGTCTACTTGGGCACTCTTCTCTCAAGTTAGGGGAAGACTTCGTCAACTTTATTTAGGAGTCTACATTTGAGTGTCCAAGAATGCCACCTTAATTTCTTTTCATCAATTCTCCAAGAAGGCCTATCAGAGCCACATACAGAATTACTCCCGATAAATGACTTTGGATCCCAGGTTTCCAGAGTTGGATGTGCCAATTAGGCTTCCCACTTTTCTTGGTCTCCTGATGCCTATACAACACTTTCCTAAGCATCAAGTTGAGAAAACAGGAAATGGTCTGGAATGTGTGTGTTCCTTAATCTCTTGAAAGATTTTTTAAAAATTGGGATGTATTTTTTAAATTATACATTTAATCTTGACAGAGCTAAAATTTAGAAAAACACATTTATTAATGTAAACCAAAATAAAACCTAAGTCTCCCAACTGACTGAATGCACTCCCTCTTGGCTAAAGGGACTACAAAGAAACCTGAAAAACTGCATTCCAGGCTGTGATGGGAAGGGAAGGGAGAATGAATATACCTTGTTACACCCCCTCCCTTTTGGAGTTTAGGCACAACTGACCATTATTGACGTTAAAATGGAGATCACAAGACTGACTGAATGGACTCTGTGGCAATAAGGTATCAAATTCCAATCTGACTGACGTGACAGATAGCAGACTCTGAAGGAAATACAAATATTATATCTCAAATATATTTCTTTGATATGTTTTAAAATGGCCCTGCAAAGCCAAATTTCATGAAGGAAATTTGCATCTGTAGAGAATCTCCATGAATGCAGCCAGGACTTTCCTGGATTTAGGAGAGATTAACTAAGAGTCTAACACCTTTTAAGGTTCAAACAGAAATATTTGGTGTTATTTATTTTCTCTAAAGTTACTAACTGGAGGCTTCATCTACATAACTAAAACTTTGGCCTTCACAACCCCCTTATCTTAACTCAAACACTCCCTTTTACTGGCTTTAGCCTTCAGACAAAGCTTAATTCTTTCAATCAATTGTCAACCATAAAATGTTTGAATCCACTTATGACCTGTGTATTAGTCTGTTCCCACATTGCTCCAAAGAACTACCTGAGATTGGATAATTTTATTACGAAAATAGGTTTAATTGACTTGCAGTTCTGCAAGCTGTACAGGAAGCATTGCTGGGAGGCCTCAGGAAACTTACAATCATGGTGGAAGGTGAAGGGGAAGCAAGCACATCTTACCATGATGGAACAGGAGAGAGAGAGTAAAGTGCTACACCCTTTTAAACAACCAGATCTCATGATAACTCCATCATGAGAACAGCAAGCGGGAAGTCCACTCCCATGATTTAATCACTTCCCACCAGGCCCCTTCTTCAACATGTGGGGATTACAATTCAACATGAGATATGGGTGGGAACGCGGAGCTAAACCATATCAACCTGTAAGCCCCCACTTCAAGATATCTTGTCTTTTTAGGTTGAACCAATGTACACCTTCCATGTATTGCTTTATGATTTTACCTACAATTCCTGTCTCCCTACAATGTATAAAGGCAAACTGTCACCTGACCACCTTGGGCACACTTTCTTAGGGCCTCTTGAGACTGTTTCAAGGGCCATGGTCCATCATATTGAATCGGAATAAACCTCTTTAGGTACTTTACAGAGTGGTTTTTTTTTTTTTTTTTTTTTTTTGGTCAACATATAAATATTCCGTGAAGATCAAAACAATATTTTGCCTTCTCCTACCAGTTCAAAGCTACTACCAGTTACATATGTCATACACACATGTAAACACTTTAATGCAATACACACATAGGCAAATACAAAATGCTGAAATGAATTTACAAATATATGGAAAATAGGTCTATCCACAGAATAGTAATCAATTGTAGAATACACATTTCTAGGAACACAGATAATTTGCATTATTACTCATTTTCCACAAACATAAATAATTTTAAAATAGCCCAAAGACAAAAAAAAAAAAAAAGTAAAGATAATCTGGATGGGTCCACTAGACAGAACTCCAGTAGTTTCTGGGTTCATTTTAAAGTCTTTCACAATTTTTCTTTGCATTTGTTTCTTTGTATATTTTAGTGTTTTAGCTCTCTTACTTAAAAATTCCCTTAACAATGACGAGCATCTTATATCTTAGGAGCAGTTGGACAGTTGAGGAAAGAAAATAGTTATCATGTCTGATTTTAGAACATGTTTTAAAAATGTTAAAGATGTGGAAATGGGAGAAAAAAAAAAGAATTCCTGGGTGCCTTTCTGTGAAATGCTAAGCATTGCCTAGCGAACTCTCCTCTGGGAATTATCTCATTTTATAATAATGTTCACCTTTCACTTAACTATTAGCAAATATTGTACAGGAGAAGTTAACATCTAGAAGGTTGACCATATTGGAAAGAATTCCCGTCCACAGCAATTCAAATTATTCCTGTTCATAACTATTCAAATGAATTTCTCCAGTAGAGAATATAAGCCTTTATAAATCACATTCTCACTTGAAGCAGTTTTAACATCTTAGTGGTTCCATTATTAATTTATAGGCTAACTGAAAGTGTTTGACACATGTTCATTTTATATTTATATGAGAGTTATGATTCTAGAGCTTTGAAAACTATTCCTTGGTGATATCCTCTAATTAAACAGTTTGGAGCTATAAATATGTGGCCATCTCAGGAAGCTCCCTAAATATTTCAGAGCTTTCTCCTACTCTCTCTTCAAATTCATTAAAACTCAGTCTACAGAAGTCTTAGTTCAAAGGATCCAGTGTTGCTTCTAAGTACCTCCTGGAGAGGTAACTGGAGAATCTGAAAAATCTACTAGCCTATTTTCTGTTGTTCTTTCTTCTGTCGTTATGACTCAGTATCATTCTTGAATATAATTGGTCCTGCCCAGTCTGATGCAATTTCCTGCTACCTTTGAGATGCCACTGTTGGTCTTGTAGTAATTGCTCAGTATATAGTGAGGGTAAGGAAAAGAAGAGATGCTGACTTCTGGTGTTAACAGTTTTTCAAACACAGTGCTGCAGCAGATCAGGGTTTGAATGGGTCACAGTGGTTCTTCAAGGCAGGACAACTCCATTTCCTGCAAAATGGACTAAAAAAAAAATTGTCAAAGGAGAATGTGGGTTCTGGCTCCCTGAACCCACATTCAGAGGGCCCATGAGCATGTTCCTAAGCAGATCTTCTGGAAGAAGGTCGGTGTTCTGGGAAAGGGCTGTTTGTATATATTGAAAGTGTAGCTAGTTGGATGTCCAGTACAATACTCTCTTACCGATATACTTAAAAACTAGGAAGTCTACTGGCTGCACATTAGGAAATTTCATCTAGAGATCTGTGACTTGTCAAGATCAGTCTGTTAGAGGTGCGTGAAGCAGAGCAACTCCATCTTAAACAGGAGCTGGGTAAAATGAGGCTGAAACCTATGAGGCTGCATTCCCAGATGGTTAAGGCATTCTAAGTCACAGGATGAGATAAGAGGTCAGCACAAAATACAGGTCATAAAGACCTTGTTGATAAAAACAGGTTGTAGTAAAGGAGCTGGTCAAAACCCACTAAAACCAAAATGGTGATGAGAGTGATCTCTGGTCATTCTCACTGCTACACTCCTACCAGCGCCATGACAGAGTACAAATGCCATGGCAATGTCAGTAATTTACTCTATATGGTTTAAAAAGGGAAGGCATAAATAATTCACCCATTGTTTAGCATATCATGAAGAAACAACCATAAAAATGGGCAACTATCAGCCCTCGAGGCTACTCTGTCTATGGAGTAGCCATTCTTTCATTCCTTTACTTTTTAATAAACTTGCTTTCACTTTGCACTATGGACTTGCCCTGAATTCTTTCTTGTGCAAGATCCAAGAACCCTCTCTTGGGGTCTGGATCAGGACCCTTTTCCTGTAACATCTTTCTGGTGACCATAGAAGGGACTATACTGTGGAAAACTCTGACCCAAAGGCTAACTTTGGGTAAGTGGTGGGATCCAATAACGTCTTTCTCGTGAACACAAAAGGGACAATACTGAGGAGACCTCCTGACCCAAAGGAAATAGACTACAGCACTGATTGGATGACTTTGGGTAAGTGGTGGGGTACCTATGTAAAGAATGGGATTGGGTTAGAGGCCCAAATT
The DNA here is from genome assembly GCF_001698545.2 of Rhinopithecus bieti. Classification (NCBI taxonomy): domain Eukaryota; kingdom Metazoa; phylum Chordata; class Mammalia; order Primates; family Cercopithecidae; genus Rhinopithecus; species Rhinopithecus bieti. The sequence goes on along the minus strand of NW_016804232.1, from coordinate 3,457,122 downwards.
AGGGGAGTTAGAGTTCTCTCCTAAGACAGAGTGGGTTAGAGGCTCCTCTTAATAAAAGGCAAGGACGCTTGACCAACCTTGGGTTAGAGGCCAACTTGGGAGGGTTAGAGTCCCTTCTAAGATTTAGGAGGTTAGAGGCCCCTCTCGGGTAAAATCCTCCTTGGCTAAGAACAGGTTTGGCACTATGGGGGATTAACTGCTATTCTCTTTGGATTAATCTTCCTTACACTCTTTGCTGATGGCTGTGGGTGACAGGGTTAGGCATGTACAGGATTGTGGGACATGGGGAGCTTTTTCCTCTCTAAAAGGGGAAACTTGAGAGCTGATGGGACTGCAGGAAAAGATCCCTTTGTTACTGACAAGCAGCTGCCTGAACTTTTCATTGTCAGCTTCAATGAATGTGTCTTTTCTCTGACCTCCCTAAGCTCTTCACCTTCCCCACCCTGCCACAGGAAGTACTTTCCTTCTCTATTTTTCCTTTCCTGTATTTTCTGTTACCCAGGGCAACCATCTTGCTCAGAGGCCATGTATTGAAACTACAAGTCAAAGGTTGGATTAAAGATAACAGGGCCCATCTGGGGGCAAATTTAAGGCTTGCCAGTTTATTGGGTGCTAAGCAGAGTGGATAATGTCTATGTTTTATCACACATATTTTGCTCTGACCATAATGAAAAAAAAAAAAAAATTTCCTTTATGATGTGGCTTGGCCCCCAGGGTGATGGTTTCGCAAGCTGGATCACTAGGGCCACACAGGCATGCCAGCAAAAGGGTAAAATTTCTTACCAGTCAAGTTTCTGGTTTCTCTGTGTGGTTGAATAAATGGTGAACAAAAAAATAAATAAATAAATAAAAATCAGTGTTTATCGCCTCTGTAAAAGTTTGGATTAATGAGAAAAAGAATTCTAAGGCTAGTCTTAAGCTGGTGTGTTTTGTGCTATGAATTTGTTTTTCTGTGTCAAGGGGTACTTTAGGATAAAACACAGGCTTAGAACACCTGTAAACCCACTTTTCAAGATGACCTAGCAAGCTGGTCAGTAACAAACTTGGCTGCAGGTCCCTGAAACAAACAAAAAAACTGGATGAAGTCTCCACCTTGTTTTATGTCCTTAGGAGCTTGACCTTTTAACCCTGCCTTCCAGGGAACAGGAATTTTAGGATTCAAGTCATAGTCAAATCTAAAAATCATATTAAATAGTTAAAAGCCTTTGCAAGCTCAAAAATAACTACTCTAGACTCCTTCTAGGAAGGAAAATGGAGACTACCCTGTACTGTAGTTCAGTAGCTAAAGTTTTGTACTTTCACAGTGGTGGTCTGCATTCAATTCCCCACCCAGGAATTAAGTTAAACTTATTTCTGGTTTAATATATACATGACCTTGTCTACTCTCTTCTCCTCTTTGGACTATCTTAAATTTTCCTTTCTCTAAGCACCTGGGAGGTTACCTTTGGTAAAGTTCAAAAGCCAGAAATACTGGCTGTTTGGCACAAGAAATTCTAAAAGAACTTTATGCAAGAGTGCTGTGGTTAAAATCAGTTTAATTAAAAGCAGATATTCAAGCTCTTAGAGCCTGGGCTCCTTGGGAAAAACAGGAGGCACCAGAGACTCCTTTCCTGGCCCTGTTTTTCCAAGGGCTCTACCCTAAAGCCAGTAATCTAATTAAGAAACTTAAAAACTAAAAAATAAAAAATCTTGCAATTACTGTAGTAATCTTCTTTTGTCTTTCTGTGTAGCTATATATGTGGTGTGTGTAATGTTTCTATAAAAGAGCTCTAATTAATTGGCTTAAACAAAAATACACACTTAAATATCTTGAAAGCAAAATAAAAACTGTAATGCCTTTTAGTTCATGTAACTTTAGTAATCTTGGAGAAATAAAACAACTTCAAAAGTATTGATAAAAGCATTTAGACTAAATTATGTGGATCAGATATTAAGTCTGCTAAATGCTTTAAGGTCATAAACTGCCTCTTTAACTTTTAAAAAAGTTTATCTACTTTAAGGCCATTAGATTCTAGATAAGGCCTGGGGACATGTGGAGTTAGCCATGCCCCTAGCTATCCAAGAAGATTATAAAGAAAGAGATTTTATATAAGAAAGGATCTTGTATGGTAAATTCTTGTCCTGAAGTAAAATGACTGGTTATTTAAAATGAGAGATGTTTAAAGCAAGTCAGAAAGTCCAAGAATGTCTCAGATGGTCTGTGTAAGTCATGAAAGGATTTGTGAAAGGGAATTTATGCAAGAAATGTTATACAATTCAAAGATTGTTAGGCCTCCTAAATGCTTCATAAAAAGCCACTATGACTCTTACTGAACAACTTGACTGCTTTACAGCTAGGTAAGGCCTAGGAACATGTGGAGTTTCCTAGCTATGCTGGAGACTCAGCTCTTATCTGCACTTCTGCCTGGTGTGTACTAGGCTAGGCTCCACACCTAGTACACAATTAAAATCTCAAACTTACCAAGGCTTTTATCAAAAATAAAAGTTGCCAAGGGTTATCATTATAATATGTAAGTGATACTACTAAAAACACGATTTTACATGGAAGGTGTGTAAAGAAAGTAAAATGTGTTTTTGGTGAAAGATTATCAGAAGTCATGGAAATGTGGACTTTTTTCTGCCTAAAGTGTTAAAGGATTGTTTTAAGTAAGAAAAAATATCTAAAGGTTTAAACAAGTTGTGGAAGGTTTATAAAAATTAATTGTAAGAGATTCTGTGTGTGAACATATTGGCTAAAGTTAAAGAGTTATTATTCATTTTTTCTGTGAATTAAACATTAGAATAAAAGCACAATAGGGCCAGGAGCAGTGGCTCATGCCTGTAATCCCAGCACGTTGGGAGGCTGAGGTGGGTGGATCGTTTAAGGTCAGGAGTTCAAGGCCAGCCTGACCAATATGGTGAAATCCTATCTCTACTAAAAAATACAAAAATTAACAGGGTGTGGTGGTGTGAGCCTGTAGTCCCAGCTACTCAGGAAGCTGAGACAGGAGAATCGCTTGAACCTGGGAGGCAGAGGTTGCAGTAAGCTGAGATTGCACCACTGTACTTCAGCCTGGGGCGACAGAGTGAGACGCCATCTCAAAAAAA
>NW_016804232.1:3449170-3453753 GCF_001698545.2 Rhinopithecus bieti | reverse complement strand
AAAAAAAAAAAAAAAAGCACAATAGATGTTTCTTAGAGCACTGATCTGCTCTTTCACATACACAAAAATGTAAATGGTTATAAAAGTTTTATAAGAATCTTACCTTATGGTTAAACATTAAAATTGGGTAAACATGTCCATAAGATTTTATTAAAAATTGTGTTTAACATTAATAGTACATTAATGTAAAAGTGAAATTAGGCTTATTTGGTATAAAGGTCACACAGGAAGCATTATCAAATGTAAAATGGTATTTTGCTTTCTATGGGCTATATTTGCATAAATGTGTTATTGGTATATATTTTAAACTTGTAGGAAACTCCTATGATTCTAATGACTTAGTGTATGTTATGAATAATTACAATTGTTATGTAAAATTTTGTGCACCACAGAAGTAACCAAATTTCCTTACCAATTGTGACTTTAACAGTGATATCCTAAAACTTTTTATCATCCACAGACAATTGTTGCCTTGTTTTAATTCTCTTTAGAAGGTGGTTTATAATCAACTATAGAACTCTAGCAGGTGTTTTTAAATGCAGGTTTCTAATAACTTTGGAAATTGTAACGTTGGAATAGGGGAAACAACTTTCAGAACTCTCATGAAGAGCTGGAATGTTCATGAATACCAAATAGAATGTTCATGAATACCAAACAGGAGTTAACTGAATTAACTGAGCCAATCAAAACTGAAGTAATCTTTTAACTTTGCTTAAAATGCTGCTGATCCTTTGTTTTGTTTCTCAGAGTCAAGGAAACTTTTCTTTTGAGCTATTTACAGCTTTTAGCAATTGAGGAAAGTATACTCCTGTGAACAAAATTTGGAGCATATTTGTTCATCTCTACCTGATTCCTACAAAATTTAGAAGCTATTTTTGAGTATTCTTAATTTGTGGCAATATGGTTATTTGCAAAAGTGCAATAAGAATCTGTTTTCTTTTGTAACAGGACACAATTGGAGAAATTGGTTATTTTACCAAGGCTTTAACTGAAATGGTGTGTTTTCCTTTAAGGAATCCAACTTGACTTTTAAAGCCAATAAAAGCCCCTGGGAGAATTGGCCTCAGACCTTGTCTGCAACAGTCCCTGTACAGGGTTTCTGAGCTGTGGTAAGTAAAGAATGTGACTTTCTGACAGGTCCAGGAGCCCCAGGTTATCTTGAGACCACAAGGGGAAAGGAATTTACAGAACTCATGGTTATATGAGGGCAAAAATCCATGACTGATTTTGGTTTTAAAAAGTCTTATGTAAGATTCCTTCTATAAAACAGAGGTCCATCAAAGCCCATTTAAAAATATCCTACGTGAAAATAATTATTCTTGCTACACTTTATACAAATAACCAGGCCAAATATAATAAAGCAAATCAATCTTACCATGATTTGTCTTTAGTAAAAACGGGAAACTGGAGAGAAAAATATTGTGTTTCAAGAACTATGCTACACTTGTTGTTAAATTCTAGTCTCATTAGTTGTTTTTAAGTTTGTTTCTGCAATTGAGGCTAATGCTGCTTATTCCTGTCAACCAACCAGTTCTGTTTGTAGGAAGACAGGACAAGCTTACTGAATGTTTTCTTAAATTAAACACTTATTAATCTTCCAGATATCACCTGTTGTCAAAACTCAAGAGTTATGAATGGACCTTACCATACTGATGCTTTCTCATTGAACTCATCTCTTCCCTGAATGCAAGAGACACTCATAGTTAGGCAGGAATATCATTGCCTCTATTCAGCCTGAAGAAGTTACAGAAGATGGATCTTTGCCTCTCTGCAACCCTTAGGATTAAGGGTTCTCTTATAAAACGGAGGGAGTCAATGTGAGAGCATGTGAACCAGAACAAATCCATCTTAAACAGGAACTGGGTAAAATGAGGATGAAATCTACAAGGCTGCATTCCCAGACGGTTAAGGCATTCTAAGTCACAGGAAGAGATAGGAGATCAGCACAAAATACAGGTTATAAAGACCTTGCTGATAAAACAGTTTGCAGCAAAGGAGCCAGTCAAAACCCACGAAAACCAAAATGGTGATGAGAGTGACCACTGGTCATCCACACTGCTACACTCCCACTAGCTCCATGATAGTTTACAAATACCATGGCAATGTCAGGAATTTACCCTATATTATCTAAAAAGGGGAGGCCTGAATAATCCACCCCTTGTTTAGCATATCATCAAGAAATAACCATAAAAATGGGCAACCATCAGCCCTTGGGGCTGCTCTGCCTATGGAGTAGCCATTCTTTCATTCCTTTACTTTCTTTTTTTTTTTTTTTTGAGACAGAGTCTCACTCTGTCGCCCGGGCGCGGTGGCTCATTCCTTCACTTTCTTAATAAACTTGCTTTCACTTTGCACTGTGGACTCACCCTGAATTCCTTTTTGTGCAAGATCCAAGAACCCTCTGTTGGGGTCTGGATTGGGACCCCTTTCCTTTAACAAGTCTTGTGTGTCCTTTCTTCTCAATTCAGCCTGGCTTTCCCCATGAGAATAAAGTGTTTAGACAAATGTAATGTTCACATCTCAGCTAATTTCCTTTATCTTGATCAAAGAATTAAATATGTGACTGGAAATTCCTGATTCCATTTAAAAATCTCATTGCTGCCTGTCTCATTGTTTTAAAAATATTTTTGAAGAAGCAAATCTTAGGATGATAATTGCCCATTCACATGATTATTTATATCTCTTCTAGCATCACAACTAACTTGTTTTCTTTTCCTGGTGCGTTTTTCCCCCTACTGCGTCTTTATTGCCCTTATTCTTATTGCCAGTGTTTCATTTTCTCACCAGTGCCCTCCAATGAAAGGAGCCCTTCATAGTTTACGCCAAATAACTTCTCTGTCCTTAGCCCCCTAGAGACCTTCTTTATGTTCTCTGTAGTTAATCTTTTCTTAACTTTGGCAGTTTTATCAGCTCTCAAAAGAGCTCTTGAGAATCTCTCTTTTTGAGGTTATTACCTGGTAATCAATGTCACTGCCTTGCATTGTGTAAGGCATAAATTCTATGGGCATCTTTATAAACTCCTGATCATTTCAGCAATAAGCAACTATAACTTCTCACTATCTTCTAAACTACATCTTTCAAAAAAGAAAAAAAATGTTTCTGGGATATTAGATGACTGGATGCTTTGCTTTGCTCTTACCATTTGGTTATTTATTGGACAATACTTATCAAGTGCTGACTATGTGTCAGGTACTGGCGTCAATACTTAGAATAGAAAATGGGGAATTTACTAGCTCTGGCTGCTAGGAGCTCCTAGTCTAGTAGCTGCAGCAAATACATAAGCAAATGTAAGATAGTGAGATTGCCAGACGTTGCTGAAACACAGTGACTTCATTTTGAGTGAGGGCTAGAGAAATGAGGTTGAGACTTGCTGGGCTGCATTCTCTGAAAGTTAGGCATTCCTGGTCTCTAGATGTTTACAGTTAAGGGAACAAATTAATAATGTTTACTAAACAGACCCAGACTTGAGAGTGTCCAGATATTCTGATATCTGGACAACAAAGGCATCCCTAATTTTGCTTTAAAGATAATAATATCAATTCTTGCAAAATATAATAATTAAGACAAGTAATCCTTTATCACAAACCCTTGAGGCAGAGCACATCTCCCCATATATACAAGCATTGTATTTAGGGTGGATGCCTTCCTCCTCTTACTTTAGGGAACATCCTACTCTGTCTTTGGAGTAGCTGTCCTTTCACCACTTTACTTTCTTAATAAACTTGCTTTTACTTTGCACTGCAGACTCGCCCTGAATTCTTTCTTGTGTGAGACCCAAGAACCCTCTCTTGGGGTCTGGATCAGAACCCCTTTCCTGTAAGAATATTACTAATAGAGTTAGAGAAAAATCCTCTGACAACACCATAAATGCCTTCTGTTGAGAGACTGGAGATGAAAGAGTACACAGAAGGGAAAAGAATGTCATAATAATCCCACAAAATGTTTGAACAAAGTTTTGAGAAAAGAATAGGAGTTCTCCAGGCAGGGCACACAGCTAGGGGTGGGGCATACAAGGAAGAAAAAGCAGCAAGTGGGAAGGTAAGGATACCTGGAGAACCCTAGAGTTCTGAGAAAGCCGTAGTTGGCTGTAGTAGAGACTCTGTATGGGGGCATAAGAGGAGACGAGGATGGAAAGGTACTCAGGCGTCAGAGAACAAAACTGAACAGATGATGTGTTTGAGCTTCCCTTTTGCCTGTTGAAAGTTTGCTTAAAAATCATCTGATAAAAGGCAGATTAATAAGGGGAAAGGCATATGAATGTATTAGTCTGCGGAGGGGAAAATCACAGAATGATTACCCAATATTCCACTGAGGCTAATTTAGGAGGTTGGGAAATACAGGTAATTCTATTGAGGGGCAATAAATGATTACTAGGGAGAATAAATGGATCAGAGAATGAATATCAACTTGTAAGTAGTTCGTTTTGGAAACCAAATGAGCCTGACAGCTAGACATTATCCTGTGAAAGGGACTGTTCAAGGGTGGTGACATTCTTGGCCAAATGAGATAACAGAGAGGAGAAAGAAAAATCACTATTTTCCTTGAAGGGCAGCTTGGGTCTTCATGTAGGTAGGGAAAATTCT
>NW_016804232.1:3440499-3444936 GCF_001698545.2 Rhinopithecus bieti | reverse complement strand
TATATATATAAAACCTCAGATGAAATATGACATAGCTAACTCCAACTTGTTTCCAACCTCACAAGCTCATTACCTTTGTTAACTTTAAAACATAGATGATAACAGTTCCTTTCCAAAACAAACCCTCCCCTTACTTGGGGACCAAAACTGTCCTTGTAAGACTAATGAAAGTACACAAGTTTAGGATTTGGGAGTGGCCTGAATTCTGCCAAGATGTAGGTGTAGTTTAAAGATAACCAGTCATTGTTCCTAGAATCTCTAACTGTTTAATAGCCATGCAGTTGGAGATCACAAGATCTGTAACTTCCCCAATTGCTTCTCCAGAGGACATCACTGTCAAAGATGTTTGAACCAGAGCAACTCCACCTTGAACAGGGGCTGGGTAAAACAAGGCTGAGACCTACTGGGCTGCATTCCCAGGAGGTGAGGTATTCTAAGTCACAGGATGAGATAGGAGGTCAGTACAATATATAGGTCATAAACATCTTGCTGATAAAACAGGTTGTGGTAAAGAAGCTGGCCAAAACCCACCAAAACGAAGATGGCAATGAGAGTGACCTCTGGTCATCCTCACTGGTCATTGCATGCTATTTATAATGTATTAGCATGCTAAAAGACATTCTCACCAGCACCATGACAGTTTACAGATTCCATGGCAACATCAAACAGTTACCCTTTATGGTCTAAAATGGAGCTCTCAGTTCTAGGACTTGCCCATCCTTTTCTGGGGAAACTCATGAATAATCCCCCCCTTGTTTGGCATATAATCTATAAGTAAAAATAAGTATCTTTGGTCAAGCAGCCCAAGCTGCTGCTCTACCTATGGAGTAGCCATTCTTAATAAACTTGCTTTCACTTTATGAACTCACCCAGAATTCTTTCTTGTGTGAGATCAAAGAACTCTCACTTGGGGTCTGGATTGGAACCCCTTTCCAGTAACATCTTTCTGGTGACCACAAAGGGATGGTACTGAAGAGACCCCTGACCCAAAGGAAAATTGTCTGAATGCCCATATTGGCCAACTTTGGGTAAGTGGGGTGCATTTACCCGGGTAGAGGACGGGATTGGGTTAGAGGTCCAACTTACGAGAGTTAGAGTCTCTCCTAAAACGAAGAGAGTTAAAGGCCCCTTTCAATAAAATGCAAGGACACTTGACCAAACTTGGGTTTGCGGCCCAACTTAGGAAGATTAGAATCCCTTCTAAAATTTCGGGGATTAGAGGCCCCTCTCAGTAAAATCCCTCTCAGTTAAGAAAGTATTTGGCACTATGGCATGTTAACTAGTATTCTCTTTGGATTAATCTGTCTTGTACACCTTGCTGATGACTATGAGTGATAGGATTAGGCATGTACAGGAACGTAGGGCTTTGGATTAATCTGTCTTGTACACCTTGCTGATGACTATGAGTGATAGGATTAGGCATGTACAGGAACGTAGGGCATGGGGAGCTTTTGCCTTCCCAAAAGGGAAAACCTGAGAACTGATGAGACTGCTGGAAAAGATCCCCTATGAGCGGCCACCTGAACCTTACAGTGTCGCTGCAATGGGTGGGTCTTTCTCTGGCCTCTCTGAGAATGCTTTTTTCCCTTTTTCTTCTTTGCCTTTGTTATCTTTTCTGCTACTCAGGGTGACCATCTTGCCCAGAGACCACACGTTGAAGAATGTCCTTGAAAGTTTGACCTTTTAACCATGTGGCAGTACCTTCTCTTGGTCTCTGCCACCTGGAGGACAGAAATTTGGGGGCTCATGTGATAGCCCTAAAAATTATCTTGAGCAACTAAAAGCCTTTGCAAGCTCAAAATTGACTGCTCTAGACTCCTTCTGGGACGGGCAGTGGAAACTCTCTGATGGCTGTAGTTCAGTAGCTAAGGCTTTGTCTTTTCACTAGGGTGGCCTGGGTCCAGGGTTCAGTTCCTGACTTAGGGAATGAGACCTTTCTGGTTGCTATATATGTGACCTTCACCACCTGTTAATTCTCTTCTCATCCATAAACCATCTTGAATTTTTCTTTCTCTGAGCACCTGAGTGGTTACTTCTGGTAAAATTTAAAAGCCAGAAATATTGGCCTTTTGGCCTGGCTAAAGTTGGGTAATAAGAAATTTAAAAGAACTTTTTTTTTTTTTAAGAGCACTATGGTTAAAAGTCAGCTTAATTGAAAGCAGCTATTCAAGCTCTAACAGCCTGTAACTCCTTGGAAACAACAGAGGAGGTGGCGTAGACCCTGTTTTGGGAAAAACATCTGTTTTCCTCATGAAACCTCAAGAATTGAAAGTGGATACATCTCTCTCAAAATCTAAGGCTCTGTTCTGTTTTGCATGCATTGTCTGATGTTTTTGACTTTTGGGGATATCGGAAATTCGCATTATGAAAGAGCTTTGGTGTGTAATAACTATGTAGGAAATATACTTTGGGGAATAACTAATGACAATTATGGGGAAATACATGGCTTTTTGCAAGTTTGGATCAGAGAAACATGCTCTTGGCCACTTGGAAGGTATGGAGATATTCCCACCCTCTCACTGAGAGATAAGACTCTCATGGGGGATCAGCTAATCACAGAATAAGCTTTAGGTTATTTTGCAGTGAAATGTATGGTAAAATCATGGCACTGTTTTGTTCTGTAGCATTTCTCTTTTGGGGATCTAGGATCTGATATAAAATTGGACCATTAATTTTGGAATCTGTTTTGTCTTCCAGTTGCGCCTGCTTATTGGGCTGTAGAAACTGCATGTTTTCCTAGCCTTGTTCCTTCAAAAGCTCCATCCTGAAGCCAATAATCCAAATAAGAAACTGGCAAATGAAAAATCTTAGAACTATTGAATCTTCTTCTGTCTGTCTTTGTATTTATGTGTGTTGTGTATGTGATGTTCATATATGAAAAATCTCCAATTAATTGGCTTAAAAATAATAAGTGCTTAGGCAAGGTGTGGTGGCTCATGCCTATAATCCCAACACTTTGGGAGGCTGAGGCAGGTGGATCATCTGAGGTCAGGAGTTCAAGACCAACCTGGCCAATATGATGAATCCCCATCTCTACTAAAAATACAAAATTAACCCATACCTGTAATCTCATCTACTCAGGAGTCTGAGGCAGGAGAATCACCTGAGCTGAAGAGACAGAGGTTGCAATGAGCCAAGATTGCACCGGTAAACTCCAGCCTGGGCAACAGAGTGAGACTCCATCTCAAAATAAAATAATAATCATAAGTGCTTAAATAAAGTATTTGTCAGAAAAATAAAACTAATGCCTTTTAGTTCACATGCCTTTGGTAAGCTTTGGGAAATAAAGACAGTTTTAAGGATTATTGGTAAAATAAAAATATCTTCAAAATTAAGACATTCGGTCTAAATTATTCAAGTCAGATATTAGGTTTGCTGTATGCTTTACGATCATAAGCTTTTGACCTTCTTTAGCTTTTGAAAACAGTTCAACTTGCCTGCTTAACAGCTCATTAAGGCCCGAGGACATGTGGAGTTAGCTACATCTTCTAGTTATGCTGGAAAGAGTCAGACCTTATCTGCACTTCTGTCTACATAATTTAAATAGCTTACTATCCAGGTTTCTCAGCAAAAATAAAAGTTGCTAAGAGTTAACAGTGTAACATGTATTTGAGACTACTGAAGAAACAGTTCTAGACACAGGCATGTAAGGAAAGTAGAATGCAATTTTACCAAAAGAAGGCATGGGAATGTGGATTTCTTGCCTAAGTTTAGAGGGTTAAAGGATTGTTTTAAGTGAGATAGGAAAAATCTAAAGCTTTGAATAAGTTGTTTAAGATTTATGAAAAATTAATTGTGTGTGACTATATTGGCTGAAGTTAAATGGGCATTATTCAGTCATTCCATAAACTGAGCATTGGAATAAAAGCACAACAGAGTTTTCTTAGAACATTGCTCTACTCTTTAACAACAACAGCAAGTTGTAAAGGGTTATAAAAGGTTTATAAGAATCTTACCTAATGGTCATACTGATTAATATTGGATAGATTTACCTATAAGGTTTTATTAAGAATTAGGTTTGACATCAATAGTGCACTAATGCAAGAGTAAGATTGACTTTCTCTCTTGAACAAGATTTTCACATAATATTTTTTAAAATGAAAGATTTTTGTCTTCCCTTTTGAATAAACTGTAGAAAAAATAAAGGAAGGAAAAGAGACACATTGTTTGGAAAGCTAAGTCTCCCCTCTTAATGAGGAAAAGATTTTGCCTTTTAAAAATTTTTGATTTATCATTTTGGCTAAATTAGTGACTTATCTGGGATTTGATATTTGACAAACTTTCCAAAATCAAATGATAAATTATGACTTTTTCTGACCTGATTAATCTTTCAGATATCAGGTCCCCTAAAGTCCAAATTGGCTTATTTGATATAAAAATCATACAGGAAGCATTGTCAAATATGAAATGGTATTTGGCTTTCTTTGGGCTTTATTT
>NW_016804232.1:3340285-3440176 GCF_001698545.2 Rhinopithecus bieti | reverse complement strand
AATGTTCATGAATATCAAGCAGAACAGGAGTTAACTGCATGAACTGAACTAATAGAAGAGTGAAGTAATGTTTTTGACTCTTTTTTGCTTAAAACTAAGGGTCTTTAACTCAAAATCCTTTTTTGCTTTTGACTTTTCTGCTGGTTTGTTTTTTTGGCAAAAAAAAGAAAAGAAAAAACACTTTTTTTGATGATCTTTTGTTTTGTTTTTCAAAATCAAAGAAACTTTTCTTTTGAGCTATTTACAGCTTGTAGCAATTGAGTAAAGTATACTCCTGTGAACAAAATTTGGAGTATACTTGTTTCTATCGACCAAATCTCTCCAGAATTTGGAGAAGACAAGAGTGACCTCTGGTCATCCTCACTGCTCATTGTACGATAACTATAATGCATTAGCATGCTAAAAGACACTCCTACCAGTGCCATGACAGTCTACAAATGCAATGGCAACATCAGGAAGTTACCAAATGTGGTCTAAAATGGGGAGAAAGCCCCAGTTCTAGGAATTGCCTATCTCTGTTTCAGAAAACTCATGAATAATTTACCCTTGTTTGTCATATAATTGAGAAGTGATAAGTATCCTTGATCGAGCAACCCAAGCGGCTGCTCTGCCAATGGAGTAGCCATTCTTGTATTCCTTTACTTTCTTAATATACTTGCATTAACTTTATGGACTCACTCTGAATTCTTCCTTGCATGAGATCCAAGATCCTCTCTTGGTGTCTGGATCAGGACCCCTTTCCAGTAACACCAGTATTGTCAAAACCTAAGACTGGTCTTTGAGATATTTGTCAAACTTTTGCATTATGGCAACCAAATGATTCTAGTCAGACCTGTGAGTCAGACCAAGAAACTGACTCCCACCCAGGAACTTTCATCCACAAACTGACTTAGCAGAAAGACAGTTTAGATACTTATATTATTTCATCTTGTCTTATAAGCAGCACTAATTCGCTAGCCCTCTACCTGCCAAATAATCTTTAAAACCCTAGCCTCTGAGTTTCCTAGGAGGCAGACTTGAGAAATGTCTCCTGTCCTTTTGCTTAGCTGGACTTGCAATTATTAAACTCCTTATTTGCTGCAAAACCTGCTGCTCTCAGTGCATTGACTTTTCTGGGCAGTGGACAGGAAGAACCTGTTGGGCTATTACAGTCTGTTGCTTTCTAAGGGTCTTTAACTAAAATAATCTTTATAACAAGGAGCCATATTTTGGGATGACGTTCCCTACACTCTTTCCGATGCTACTGGATTTCCATTTACTCTGCAGGTGATGATAAGATATTGAAGACTTTGAAGACTGAATGGGCTTGAAGTAAGGAATCAATTTGACAGGATATTGGCGAAATGAGAGTCCCAGGATAGGAAAATTATTTCAGCAGTTTAGGTGAGAGATTAAAGGCCATGACAATGAAACTGAGAGTGCAAATTTTTAAGAACAGGCATTCAACAAAGCCTTGTTGACATCCATCAGCCAGACACTAAAATTAAGGAAGGCAAAATGGCAGAGCATGGGTGCTGATGAAATTTGTGGAGGGAGGGACAGAAAAGAGTTAAAGTTCTTTGACAAGATTTTGACTTGGGGCCCCCGTGTAAATTCTGGTGCATTAACCAAGATGTGAATTCAGAAGAAAGAAAAGAATGGGTGGTGGTGAGGTGGGAACTTGGTTCAGTTTTCAACCTAATAGAATGTGAGTTTCCTAATGGTCATTAGAGTGAGGACTGAACTTAAGAGAGAAGACATTGCTGGAAAGGAAAAGGGAAGAGATAATTCATTTTTTATTCTAGATGCTAAGCCTTGTTCTAGTTGCTTAGGCTGCTGTAGGGGCCCAGTGGAAAGGGATTTTAATGATTTAGTGAAGGTATTAACATTCTGGATTCTGGTAGTTCTCCTGTATTGGAGATTTCTCTTGATTTTAAAAATTCACACTGGGCCCTCTAGTTACATAAAAGTAATGCAAAAATTACTCCATGATTCTTGGATAAAAATGTAAAGGCATTATAAATACAAATGCAGATGCTGTAACATGAGATGCTAAGTGGTCTGTTTAATCATGTAAATTGCGTATCTCCGTGGCTGAACTATGGCCTTGAAGGGTTAGAGGCAAGTTTTCCATACATTCCAACTTAGACTGACCGTTTGGTATTTCCCACATGGTATTTTTTAACACTGACAAATCCAGACTTTGGCAAATTCACGATAGACAATTATGGGCTGTGGAGGACACACGAGCACACAGCCTGTGGGAAAAATGAGGGTGGGAGTCCTCCTGAAAGAACCCAAAGAAAACAAGTAAAACTCATCCTTTCTTTCCATAAGAATCTGGTAAAAACAGACACAAAAGTAAAATCCAAAGAAACTTGGTGATTTTAGTGAAAGAGACAGAGATTTGAGCAGGGTATGTGGGACACTTATGGGAGATACACAACTCAGTAACAGTTGGAATAAGGTAGGGGTAAGGGGGAAACCAGGGAAATGCTTAAAGGAGGTGATGTTGGCCCTGAGTCTTGGGTAGTGAACAATAGTTAGCCAGGTCAAAAGGTGTGTGGAAAGCATTGCAGAGAGAGAAAAGGGTGAAAGGCAATGTGTTGCAGAGGGACACAGGTGAAGAGACAAAACAGCTGAATGAGCAGGAAGAGATTCATTCGCTTCAGTGTCCTAGTCTAGAGGGCCAAAATGGGAGGGGTGGGGAGTAGTGGGGTTGGGCTAAAAAACTTGAGCTACACCCATGGAGGATGATAGCAAGTCATTGCATACTTTTAAGCAGGGGACCAATATGCCATCCCAGCAGTTGGGTGGAGGATTGAGTGGAGAACATTCTAAAGAAGGGGAACACAGATAATTCTCACAGTAGATCAGGTCAAAAAAGTTGAAGACCTGAATCAGGTCAGGGTAACAGGGTTGGAGGGGAGGAGCAGATCTAAAATGGATATTAGGGTGGTAAAACTCATAGTCAACTGAGACTTTGGTGCTATTGATCAAAGTGGGGAATAAAAAAATAGTTTTAGATGTACTAAACTTGAGTTTCTATGGACATCAAGAGAGACATCGAGGCTAGAAACAGACTAAAGACCCTCACAGCAAGTGATGGGGAGGAGTATGATAGGATTTACTGAGCATTTAATTTATGTCAGCTTCTGTGCTAATTGCTTTGCATTTATCAGGTCATTCATTCTTGCCCTGCTTTATTCTTCATAGCTCCTATCACTGTTATGTATTAAATAATTCACTGGCTCATTAGTTCAGTGTCTGCCCCACACTATTAATAGAAGTGCTACAATGATGAGGATTTTTAATGTGTCTTGTTATCCCTGAATGGCATATATGAAGTATTCAAAACTTTTGGTGAATAAATAAGGGAAGCTTTGTGATAACTGTATCAGGTAGGGATGATTATTTTGCCCATTTGATGGATGTGAAAACTGAGGCTTAACAGATTACATCTATTGTCCCACATCACATGGCTAGTCAGAACAAATACAGATCTTCAGATCTATATTTGGATAAATGACCTTTGAAATCACAGGGAAGTATTGAACTGGTTTCCTAGAAAGAATGCAAAGAGTGAAAATCGGTCAAAGAGGAAATCCTAGGGGAGCCCCAATCACTGTGGGAGAAAGAAGAATCTCCAAAGGAGACTGAAGGGCAGTGCCAGGGGCATAAGAGGAAGCCAGGAAAGGAACTATGTTCTATAAACCAAAGAGGGAGAGCCTGCCCTGAATGAAGGGCTAGTAGTCAGTGTCACACTCAACTTAGGTTTTAGGGAAGATGTGCTCTGGAAATCAGGGATCTCTGTGGCAGAACTTTGGCCTTGAGGAGTGAGAGGCCAAGTTTTCCTTAGAGCACTAATGAGTGCTGGAGAACATAGTGAGTGCTTTGTCAGTGGGATGGCAGTGACAGAGTTGGCCTGGGGTAAGAACTGAAGGGAAGGGAGTGGAGACCCTGAGGGACAATAGTGTCCATGAATCACCCATGAGAGAAAAGAGGAAAACAGACAGTGACAAGTAAGAAAGAGGTGATGAAAGATTCCCTTATTACAATGGGAGAGGATCCAGTTCTGTGGCTTGTGCTTGCTGCAGAATAAAATTGTGTGCATATGTGGGGGATGCGTATGTATGTGTGGGTGTGTGTAGGTGGGGTGTATGTATGTTTGCATGTGTGTGTTTCATGAGTGAATCAATAAAATGTAATAATGGTTGTAAACCTCCTTTGTACATTGCAAAATGCAAAACAAATGTGAAGACTTATTACTTTCTGCTTGGGTTAACTTTGAGGAGATGATGCCTTCAGACTTCCCACCTTATGCTACATAAGCAGAAGGTTACGGCTGTGGCAAAGATCCTCATCACTCCTCCTGTCAAAGGGCACTGTACATTCTGCCCAATGCTGTTGTTTAGAGGGAGGTTATGTGAAGGAAATTCTTCCTCCTCTTAAGGAGAGAAAGTGCATCGTGCATCTGTTACTGAAAAACCAGGGGTTCAGTCTAGGTCCTGATGTCCACACACAAAAAGCCAATCACTGAGACAACAAGTATTGCCAGGGAAGAAGGCTTTAATTGGGTGCTGCAGCAGAAAGGTGTCAAATTCATCTCCTTGACTGACAAAAATTGGTGGGCTTTATATGATGGGCAAGGCAGGAAAACAGGAGTTAGAGAAGGGCAAGGGAACAATCATAAAAAATAAGAGGCCTAGATGCAGTGATCTGGTGAGTTTCAGTACCCTTACCTTAGGGTCAGTTTCCTGAGGAAGCAACTCAGATGAGACAAATTTAAGTTTCAAGTTTTAAGACTAGGGAGGGTCAACTTCTATGTTTATCAAAAAAAACCTGTAAATATCAGTTCTATGAGACAACTGAGCTGGTTTCACATCATTCCTCTCTCTGCAAATGTTCATATGCCTGAAGCAGACCTGAGAGGAGCCACAGTGAAGGCCTCCCTGGCCATGTGGTCAGTGAGCTCCTCCCGTGCTTAGGCAGCAGGTTGTCTTCTCACTTCTAGCAAAAAGAGAAAGTGGAGATGGTTCTCCATTCTATTCCACACAAAGACTTGCCTGTGGACAAAACCCACTACATAATTTGCAGGGTCCAGTGCAAAATGCAAATGTGACAGCCCTTCTTTAGCTATGATTATGAACATAAAGTCAGTGACTACAGAGCATTAAACCAAAAGTGGGTCCTTCTCAGCACAGAGTCCTTTCCAAGGGTTGAGGCATGAGCTCTGCAGCTGGCCCTGCTGCAGACTGGACTACCAAACATCATCAGTTTGGATGGATGCTTGAGTTCTCAGCATGTGTCATTATCTTTGTAAACCTGGCCATTACAGAATTTCTTATATTACCAAAAAAAAAAAAAGATTATTTGCTCAGACTGATGCATACTCAGGTGATTTATTCCCCCATCTTTCTGGCAGGTTCTTTTCACTCTCTGTTGTGGATTCCTTGTCCATGTGTCTGAAGTGCCATCCTCAACTTTCTTTTCTCCTTACCCACTACACTAGGGAGTATTGGAAATTTAATTACTTTAAATCCTGGGAACCAAGACAAAAATATCATTGACTTACGTATTTGGTGAGTTCCTGAAAATGTGAGCCCACAGCTATTATTTATATTTGATATTATATCCTCCCACAGGTGTCCATTACATTTTCAAAGACTTCCCCACAGGTGACTGCAGAGCATCCCAAACACTTTAAAGAATACAGGTGCACAATCATCCACAAATCTGAGAAAGAAAATACAGGTCTGCAAACTTTTTAAAAAATTATTTGATTTAAGTAATCAAATTATGTGAAATAATTTAATAGTGTTTATCTCACTTAGTGTGAATATTTTCACGTTTTACTGAAGAAAATTTAATGTGTTTGAATGCTTCCCCCAACTCCTGATGGGGGTGTTACACAATACAGAGTTTGTGCTCACATTACCATTCAAAAAAGTACAACAAATCCCAAAGTGTGGCCCACATGGGTTATGGTTCAAGAATTGTGACCCTATATTAATATTCACTTTGGGAAGCAATTTGCACCAGTCAATGTATAATCTGTTATCATTTGACTTGTACACAAACTCTCTGGGAATGTAATTTAATGGTCATTTAAACCACCTCTTTTATATTCAAATAAAGGCCAAAAAACATGGTTATATACTTCCCAGATATTTCCATTTCTTTGGGAATATTTAGTGACTGCATGGAATTTTAATATTTAACTCATAAATCTTTATCTACCAATTCTTCATGAATTTATTGGAGTTAATAATCCTATATGTAAATACTACAATAAAGAGGTTTCTGTTTTTAAAAATTCTGACATTACTTCAATTCATAAACATTTCTAACTTCACTGTAGACAAACAAACAAAATGTAACCCATAAACAGATGTATTCTATAGGTTGAATCATTTAGGAAGAAATGAAGGCTTTTTATTTTTCTGGAAAGCTATGTATATATATACACACACCTAATGAGCACTTACAGTATTGTAGTTAGTGAGTGAATACTAACAATAGTTATAAATTCTGCAAAGATATAAATCTCTGCTAAGCGCAGGTAATTTGAGCTGTTATCCCTGTTTACCAGATAAGCAAACAGAGGCACAAGGAGAAGGAAAATATTCTGTATTCGACCTTTGAGTTTACTGTTGGTCCACAGAGTAACTGCTTAGTTCCTGTGTGTTCCTTAGTTCTTCCTCTCCCTCCCTCTTCCCTCCTCCCCCTCCTCCTCTTTCCCTTCCTTTTTCTCCTCCTCCTCTTCTTGTTCTCTCCTTCTTCTTCTTCTGTAGTTGAATGTCATTAGCCCACTGTTCATTCTTTTGTGACTTAGATTTTCTATTATCTTCATTGTCACTAAGCATTTTTCAGTTCCTATGTGAAACATACAATTGATGTCTTCAAGATTAATCATTCTGTCTTCCTGAGGACAGAATTAAATACAGTGAGAACTTATGAGATATTGGATGAGTTTTACTGGCCAACTTCAAAACCCATTACTTGGTAGAGCCATCGAGGTTTAATACAATGAATGCCAAGAAAGATCTAGCAGCCATAATTATAAATGCTACTGAAATGCTACTAAAAATGAGTAATATTTTAAAACATTCCTGCAATTATGTCTTGGTAATTCTTAACTTACGGAAAGCCACAGTTCATAAAACACCAGAGGGGCTGATGCTGGACAGGTTGAAGAATGATACAAATCTCAACTAGACTTGACAGAGGACTTCACAATAATTTGGCGTTCCTTATAATTTGGTGAAGTGAGTTTTCCCTTCAAGGAGACAGAGGCATGGAGACATTTGATAGTATACCTATTACAGAAATGAAGTCAGTGGTAGAGCCAGAATTAAAACTCAGGGCATCTGAGGATCCTATATCTGATATCACCCATTTAGCCACATAGAGGATGAATTGAGTCACCAGTGAAAATTCTGGGGGAGGGGGCCCTAAAATAATTTCTTCTGACTATGCTACATCTTATCTTGCCACACTGTGGGTGACAGAGCCTGTCCTCATTATCTTATGCCCAACCATGAGCCCTTGTGTAGGAGAAGTGAGAAAAATGAAGTCTGTGGTGTGATTTTGATTGTCATGTGGGAAGAGGATGTAAACGGCTCCCTCCTCATGGACTGGGGATCTGAGTGTGCAGGCCTTTAAACATGGATCCAGGGCACGGCTCTCTCTTCTCTGCCTGACAGCTGAGAGCGCACCTCCTACTTCCTTGGCCACAAGCACACATTTTTAATAAGACATCAGTTGAGCAGTAGAATATCGGATATGAGTTTTAATTGCATTCTGCTTCCCATAAGTTCTACCCCCTCATTGTTAAGGAAAATATCACTACCTTTGGGTTCACAAGGAAGCTTTCTTGATAGGCAGTCTCCAAATTTTACAAAAAAATTCCAATGAAGATAAGACCCACTTCACCAGCATGTGGTACAAAATAATGTCTCCTTTCTTCTGGTGTCCAAATCCTATTGACTCAAAGCCTTTGTTCCACTGATCACGAGAAGGCTCTCCCTCTGCAGGCGCTTCAAATGCATTCTAAGTGGAAGGGGACCCGTAGTGATTAATAACCCTTTGCAGAGGCGGAAGCTGAGAAGTTTGGCCACTTCCCCTGAGGGAGTGCTTTCTCTACTGCCTTTGCCACTGCCTGGTGTGGTCAGCAGGCGAATATTCTAGGGCAAGGCTGCAAGCCCCAAGGCACTGAAGAGCACTTGGCCTTACTTCTGAATCCAGGGTGAAGAAGAAACTGCTTTTTCTCTCAGGTTTATTCTCATCTATGGGTGCTTCACACCACACTCAGCCCAAATTCCAAGATATAATTCTATCACTTTTACTCAGACACAGACATTTTCTCCAGGGCGTATCATGGTGCCTGGACACTGGTTCGGGGGATGGGGGAGGTTACAGAACCCGCTTTGCCAGAAAGAGCTCACCCTACCAACAATAAGACCCTGGCGTTAAGCCTAAATCCAACTCGCCTGGGAGCCCCTCGTCTCATCTGTTGGCCTCATCCAGAACAATGCCATGATATCAGATATCCTCTAATAACCCAGGACCTCAAAGCTTTCATTTCTTTCCTTCTAGATGGCTATTTGGCCCTTAATAGAAATCTGTTGCTACAAATAGATGCAGAGGAGAGGGGCAGTGCCCAGCTTTATCCACCTGGGAAAATTGTGTCTCAGCAACTTGCTATGTTCACAAGAAGATCATGGTGTGCTCACCTCATATCACATATTTAAATGGCTATGTATTTTTCCCCCCAAAAAATTATTTGTTTTGCTGCTAAAACTAGAAATAACTAGAGCTGTTTGATGTCAGTTTTCAAAAAATAAAAATACAAATACAACAAACTAACTAATCAAAAAGATCCACTAACAGTACTGTCTTGGACTAAGTGGTCATTTCAATACAAATACTGTTGTTGAGGAAGAAGACAGAACTCTGATAAAATAGTTTAGTGTATGAAACAGTAACCACCAACATAGATGTTCTGAATGTGTAAAGGACCAAGAGAAAGCTCATGAAATCTAATGTGACAAGGAAATTGAGGGTTGGAGGAAGAAAACCTCACCTCAGTCACACAGATCCCAGAAGATGCCCAAGTGCTGGATAATGAGGAAACAGATATGAGAGTGACCTGCCAGGACCCAAGTGGACCAGAGTTAAGAACATTCCACACATCCTTTGTGTGGACAAAATTAAACTGGGCAGCTTGCACCACATTCCAGCTTAGGTAGGGTGGAATAATATCTAACACAAGACTAGATTCAGTATATAAGGCAAATGTTATGTACAATTAAAATATCTTTAAAAATCTCACAATCCATCCATAGGTTCAGAAAGTATTGCTTTGTGGGCATAACCCCAGAAGAACATCAGGTTCTCATCTATTTCTCTATTCTTGGGCATATGCATTGAGTAGCAGGTGGTATCACCTACAACATTGTCATGTTCTTTTTCTCAAGTGCATAGAGTTGGAATCATGTGAGTCACATGTGCATATGATGCGGCTGCATTGTATGTGGGAAGGGGAAGTATGTCCATGTGGCATCTTGAAAAAACTAATCACACAAGGGAAAGGCAGTATCTGTCAGAAAATACAAAAGAAAAGCCTACCTCTAAAACTAGTCTTGGTATTGAAACAGAGAAAACATTTTTTTTTTTTTTTTGCTCTTGCCAATAATCTGTCCATCTGAGATAAAGCCAAAAAAATTACAGGAGCTAAAGAAGAGATTGACACAATTCTTGAAACACTCTTTAGAGTATTTCTAAACTTTCTAAACACTTTATAAAGTGTTTCTAAATCTGACTCCCAGGGCACCACACTAGTTCTGCTTCAATTGTACTGGTCTTTCCCTGTCAATCTCTGTTGCTCCTGCCCCCTCATCTTCTCAACCTCCAAAGATTGACGTCTCACGAGGCTTAGCCTTTGGATCCCTTTTTTTCTATGTATTCACTCGCTTGCTTGGTGATTGCTTTTGTTCCCACGGCTTTATAGGCCACATATCCCCACATGTATACGCTGATGGCTCTACATTTATGTCTCTAGCCAGAGCTCCAGATTCACATGCATAACTAGTTACCTAACATTTCCACTTTGATATAGCAAAATCTTAGGCAAACGTGTCTAAAACCAAACCCTGGAGTCTTTGTTTTAATCATATTGGCTCTTCTTCCTCTAATATATCCCCTCTCTGTCAAAGGCACTGCTGTTCACCAAGTTGTTCAGGTCAATTATCTGGAGTCATTCAGTTCTCTCTCTGTCCCATGCAGTGTCTAATCTATCAGCAAATTCTGTTGTCTGGATCTTCAAATTTTATGCATCATCATCTTTTTTGACACCACTCTCATCCAGGCCACTGACATCTCCTGCCTGGACCTTTGCTATCCTTCTCTAACTAGTCTTCCTTCATACTCTTGCCCCTCACAGACCATTCTCCTCACAATGGCCAGAGATGCCTTTTAAATATATAAATTAGATTACAAGTGACTCCATTGTTCAAAAGTTTCTGATGGCTTTCCATTGTGGTTGGAATAAAATCTCAAGTCTCTTTATGGCTTTCAAAACTCTTCATGATCTGGTTCCTACCTAACGTTTCAAACACATCTCATGCCTTTGGACTCTTATAAAACTAACCTCAAGCTTATTTGGCTTTTAACAGTTTCTAGAACCACACCAAACTTTTCACCTCATCACAACATTTTTGTTTGCTAGTCCCTTAAGCCTGGAACCACCTTCTTCAGTTTTAGCATAGCTGGCTCCAAGCCTAAAAAGCTATACATAGAGCAGAAGGAAGAGTGTAATTAAAAGAGCTAACCAGGTCTTACTTCACACTTCAGATCCTTAGCGCCATGGATCAGACCTGTGCTGGGAAGAAAGAAGTCATTTAAATCAAGTTTATGATTGAATCTTTAATCTAGATACATGTTAATACAGAAAACATTGTGGAATTTGCTTAAGATGTTATTGAAAGATACAGATGGGAAATTCACTATACCATGGTTGAGGGCAAAGTTTGGGGGAAAAATTAATAAAAAAAGAATAAAAAATACATCATATGTATAGTGTCGCCATTTAACATTTCTCAACAAACGGCTTCTGTGGTTTAGGAAAGGCCACAGATGCATACTTATATCAGAACCAACCACATGGTGAAGCTTCCGCCTTGGTTCTAATAATATTCCAGTTGACTCCTTTTAGTTTTCTAAGTAATGTATCTGGGATGTATTATAAGAATCTTATACCCCAATTAAGTAGTATTATGTGTTAAGCAATAAAAACAATTCTCACAATGCAAGTAGTCAAAAAAATGGAACTTTTGAATATATTTACTAAAATAAAACAAAGTAAAGGTGTACTTCAACTGATGGAGATGAAAACATAAAACAAAACAACTTAAGAATAAAAAAGATCTACAGTAAATATTAAAACCATTAACTCTATAGAGTGAGGTACACTGCTTATAAATATTAATTAGAAACATAAATACACAAGTCACTATGATTCTTTAAAAAACAATGGCATATTACACAATTAGTCATGTAATTTAAAAATGGATCTGATATCCCAGGTCAATTAATGGTATGTAAGAAGTAAAACAAGTAGAGAATAGATGAAGTAAAAACGTACCAAATACTTCACTGCAAATATTGTCAGACTTAAAAGTTCTTGAGAATTAGAGACATGTAGATTTAGATGTGTGGCTTGATACTCTGAAAGAGATTCAAGTGGAATAAAAAATATACGTAACTTGCAATTCACTATAAAATATTAAAGAAAAGCCTTGATATTGATATTCTCAAGAGTCATTGTGAACTGAAGGAAAAATCACTTTTGTTTTATATAAAATTATTTGCAAATATAGGACAACATTTAGGGAAATGTAAGAGTGTTGTAGTTATTAACACTGTGTCTGTTAAAGAAAATTACTTTTTTAAGTGTAGGCACATAAAATAAATATTAATATAATGATAAATTAGTATGTGTTTATTTACTTTTCACTTAAAAATAAAAGTATATCTTCTCTTTACATGTTCATAAAATATTTAGCATATATTATATATTAGTGTACAAACATCAATAATTTTCCAACAACAGTTATTGCACAAAATATCACATCAAAATTCCTTAAAGTTATACCAAAATATGCATTTTTAAAACTTCAGTCTCATTAGTTTCTTTGGATCTTTGGTTAACATTTAGTATATAAAATTTCAAGTACCCAACTCTCAGTTTTCTCCTTAGAAATGGAACTTCCAATTTTTGGCTACACAGATGGCCAACTAGAATAAGGATTCCCCTTGCACCTAGGTTAGACATGTGACTACATTCAAGCCAATGAGATGCAACATGTACCTTCTGGTAAATGTCCTTCAAGAGAAAGGATATCCCTTTCCTTGTCATTTTCTTTTTCCTGCTGCCACAACAATGAATTGGAGCATAAATTGCTGTCCTGGGTTCTGGAGCATCAGCTAAGGATGGCTGAGCAACACAGCAGATAATCCTGGGAATCTGATGGTACCAAGACCTCTCTAGATACCTTTATTGGGAGCTGTTTCTGGTTAGTGATAGAGAAATAAACCCAAACTGGGTTGTGTGGAAGCTGAAGTGGTTGACAAGAAGCAGCAGCAAGGAGTGCAGACTACTCTTTCTAAAAGCTTCACAGTGAAGCAAGGAAAATGTGGAGCGGTAGTTTGTGGGAAATCAAGACTGAGAGAAGGACAACCTTTTCTGGGGGCATTCCAGGAGAATCTGGAATGTTTATACTCTGAATTCAAGAGAGAATTACCTGGGAAGAGAAAGAAAAATTGAACAAACTGTTAGAACAAAATCTAAGAAGGGCTAGGAAGGAATAGAATCAAAAGCAAATGGGGAGGAGACTAATCTCCTGTGGCAGAAAGGAAGAATAAATAGAGATAAAGACACATTTGGCTAATACCTAGGTGATTGGGTTGGTCTGTGCAGCAAACCACCATGACACACATTTACCTAGGTAACAAACCTGCACATCCTGCACATGTACCCCAGAACTTAAAATAAAAGTTGAAGAAAAAAAGGACACATTTGAAAGTTCAGGGTAAGTAAGTTAAGGATGTAGTAGTCTCCATTTTTCCCCCAAAACTTGAGAAGCAAAGCAAGTCTTAAGAATGAAGAAAGTAGTCAAGGTTTGAATAATCCTTGAGGGATTTGAAAGACAAGCAAACAGCAGAAAAGAAAAGAAAAGAAAAAAAAAAAAATTCTTGAGCGTTCCCGAGGTCTCACCTGAAGGCCATAGAATTTGTCATTTCCCAATGAGCAAAGCAAAATGACTTCCTTCAGCAGTGCTTCACAGCTTAGAAATCAGAGTCGGTCAGAATGAATCACTAGGCTGTTGTAGAATAGACTATCTGCAAGGCTTATACAGCAGAAGATCAAAGGGTTGGTGGAAATGAGTGTGTTGATGACAGTGTGGTGGAAATAATAAACCATGAAGTCCAGACAAATTAGGAAATACATCGAAATAAGAAAGGACTGAGAGTCTGATTCAATAGAGACAAGGGAAGGAGATTAGGCTTGGGCACATTGACAGTGAGCAGAGCAGGTAAGAAGACATGGCAGTGACAATGGAAAGAGGGAACCTGGTAGTCCACACAGGGAAGGTCACAGCAGAATACGGGAAGTCAGAGGTGGAGCGGAGAGGCCAAGGGATGGCTGCAAATGAAGTTACAGCAGAGAGGGGGGAAAGTGATCAGAGCGGGGCGGATCAAATGACTGAAGTTGGGTAGTGAAATGCCTCATCAAAATCAAAGTTGAAATCACCCGTGGTTTTGGAAGGAAAAGGCTTAGAAAAAAAAATATGAATCCAGAGTCCAGCCTTGTTCCAGAGGCTGTGGCTATAAACCCAAAACTCATAACATGGAGACAAGCAGTCATTGGAAATAAGAGAGCAGCCCAACCAGCTAAAGAGATGCTTCTTGTCAGTATCACCCAGGACTTTCCATAAATGTAAAACCCACAAAATGCACACGTTAGGTCTGCTTTAAAGTAATTTCTAGAAAAATATTTTATTATTATTAAATCACTGTGAGTGAGATATGTTGAGTTCTTACTGTTATTTTTGTTTTCCTAATAATAGTATCTTAGTACTTACGACAGAACCGTGCAGGATCAAGGTAGTATTGATTTTTTACTTTTTCTCTTGTTCCAGTAGAGGGCACTCAAAGCTCAAATAAATGCATGCAATAATTTTTACAGCAATTGTTGTTTTATATAATTAAAACTCATCTTTAAATGAAAAAGAGAACATCTAATTTAATAAAACTTAATTACTAGTCATGCATGCAAATTTTACTAAAATGAGATGAGATCTTGTAAGTGTCTAAATGAGGACATGCCTCCCCAGACACACTTCTTTCATTTTCACTCAGCGCACAACTGAAAGTGGAAAGGAAATTCTCTTGTCTAAGAAGTGAATTGGGCTTTCAAAACACCAAGTCTGCCACAGACACCTGATCCTCAAGTTCTATTTTCATTCCCATCTGGACTTCTTCGATAAGGGTTTTCAATAAACTGGAAAATAATCCTGTGGGCTACTGGACAAATATCTTTCAATGGAAAACATCTAAGAAAGAGTTAATGAGACAGAAATGACATTGGAACTAGAGAGGCCACCCTCTGAAATATGTACAACCAATGAATTAGATGGTTAATACTGAGGCTGCTGCCACTGCACAGTCCATAAGAAGTTCTCAGGAAAGTTTCAAGAAGACCTTATGGTTTAGAGAGTTAAGAAAATGCAAGTATTATCACTGCTTGAGGGAAGACTATCTTCCAAGCACAAGATTAACTCTGTGTGGCTTTGGTTCCATGTGGAAGAGTGATGGTGGAAGATATGAACAGTGGTAACATTGCTGTCCTCCTAGAGGAACTAGGCCCTGGGGTCAAATGATTCTACTGCTGACGTCTTTGCCATGGTAGGGCTGCTATGATCCAAACATGGCAGCTTTTCCAGGCACAGAGGACATTTCAGTTTGAATTTATTTTTTACATTGGAGTAATGATTCTTTGCGGGGAGCACATGGGAATCATGCCAGCATCCGTCAATAATGGTGATCCATCAACATGAATTCGCCTCTTCAGTAGAGTTCAGGATGCTGCAGGGGAGAGAAAACTGTCTCCAGAAAAGTCTTTTTGGCAAGGATGGTAGCCCTGGCATTATAAAGAGTATGTTATGACTTATTGATAAAAGAGTTTTTAAATAACTAGTTGCAAGACTCTGAAACATTTTGATTTAAGAACTCCCTTCATCTGCACCTCACCCTGACTAGACACACAGTCCTCCTTGCACTCAGAAACTGAGTCTCTTCTCCTCAGGAATAGCTCAGTGCTGGGATTCTCCTGTCATATTAGAGATGCATCAACTCTGTTACACTCAGTATGCAAATACCAGCAAGGCCAAAGTCTAAGAAGCTATGCAAAATGGAGGTTTTTTTTTTTTTTTTTTTTTTTTTTTTAAAGCACTTTCCCTTTTTCCTAATAACATGGCAGTACAAGATAAGGGATTTAGAATTTAAGACCCTGAGGGTGTCCACAAATCAATAATGACAATCAAAGTACTTTAAAACTGTAGGTTAAATATAGAATATTTATGGGTTGGTGTCATCGTTGGCCATATCCAGCCTTGCCATCTATCGTTGAAAGACCAGGCTGCCGCTGTCTCATTGTTTATTCTTTTTCTCAGCTCTCTGACAGCGGCTTGGCTTATAGTTGTAGGCAATAAATTACAAGGTTGAGTCTAGTTTCTAAGCTTGTGGCTAAAGATCTCCCATTACCTGGTTAGGCAAGCTAAATATTTTACTTAAAATGGCATCCTTAGTCATTATAAGAAAATCATTCAAAGGAGAGTGAATGCTGATGGCCTTAACATGAACAAGCAGTTCCCTATACAACAGTGTGGTAGAGTGGCAAACACACAGTAGTGCAGCCAGAAGGTCTGCCTTCTATAATTTGGGCAAGTGTTTCTTCCCTCTGAGTCTCAGTTACTCCTTCTTCACCCAAAGCAAATAATCTGTAGACTCTGTGCCTATAGGTATGATTTTTGTATCACCTAGGATGCATTCTGCTGCAAGCAATAACAATAACAAAAAACCTAGGTAAAAGTGGCTTAATAAATAAAGATGCATCTGGTCTTACCCGATAGGAAGTCTAGGCACCAGGAAATTCCAGGGAAGTTCAGTCAGGAGCTCAATGATGTCAACCATCTCTGCAATCATCTTGGCCTTTGCTTCAAGATCACAAGATGGTTGTTCCCAGTATCATATCCTTACACGGTGACATTTAGAGACAGAAAAATTGGTATTTTTCTTATTTCCATTTTCTTAAGGGCTGGAAACACTACTCCAGAAGTTCCAGACTTTACCTCATTGGCCAAAATTGTGCAAAGTGTCCATTCCTGGGTGAACCACCGGTCTAGGATACAGAATTACCATAGTTAGCCTGGATCGATCAACATTCTCCCCCTGTGGCAGCAAAGAGTTCCAGACTGCCCTGCCATACAAGGTGAACATGAACAAAATCAGGGTTCAGTGAGGAAAGGGTGGTGGCAGGTGACTATGGCTCCTTCCTAATCTCTATTTGCATGGAAACATATACACAGATTTACTCATTCATACCCCTAATGACAAGTATTTCTATCTAACTAACACAGTTCCATCAGGTAGACTCTGCCCTCTGTGCTGCACAGTTTGGAAACTGTCTTCTTTAGAACATATTTTCAGTTTGGTCAAAGTACTTAGGAGCACATACAAGGCCCCACATATTAAATTCCTCAAACAGGATCTCCTAAGCCTGCTTTAACTTTATTGAATCCCAATCCCTCTAACTAATGACATTCCATGATGTCAATTATGGGTAGAGTTGATCTATCATCACTGCTTAGAGCCTCACTAAGTGGCGATGGCATAGAAGGGGAGACGAACATAGGGTTACTTCTAAAACTCATCATGATCAAAAGGTCAACTTCATATAACCAGTTTTTGTCTGTCCCTGTGGTTCGATAATTTCCTTCAGAAAAGACCCAGAAGCCTCCCTTTACCGTATATGTCCTCATCTTTCCATTTCAGGAAACCTCTTCAATTCACGATGGTCTCGCCTGTGTTCAGCATGGTACGCTGTCTTCCCTTCCCTCCACGAGGATGGTTCCACAGATGAAAACAGGTAATATTTATGACCAGGGCAAAGTGATGTGGCTTCTATTCTTTACCCTTTCACCTCTGGCTTCATTGTCTTTGTCTGAAATCCTGTTACTGGGGATGGAGGGGAAATGGAGCTTTTCTTCTGGAGTTGGGCTGGAGTTCCTCCTTATCTCAGTCCAGCTGAGCTGGGACTGCAATTTGTTCTAGGAGACTGTCACACTGGAAGAGTAACTGAGCTCATAAATTAGAAGAGAGCTGAGGTCCAAAATACCAGAAGGTGAATCAGGATGTTCTCAACAGTCAGAGGAGCATGGCAGAGGCAGATGTCAGTTGGGAAATGGATCCAGAAATTCAGTGCCAGGACAGTGTGAGCAGGAGAAAGCACCTCCTGCCCCCCGCATCAAGGGAACAAATAGAGAGAAGGGGACAGAGCAACTGATGGACATGTGGGTCAGCCAGTCTGGCTTAACCAGGAGTTGTTTGGATAAAAAAAGTCTTCCAAGTTGTTCGCATCATCAATCTATTGGGCTTTGAGAATGGCAGTGATAAAAATAAGAACACATTTCTAATTTTCTTGTTTGAAATGAGTTGCTTTGGGATTGAAAGCTATTTATTCTTAGAGTAATCTGAGGTTCTCCCTTGTTCTCATACTTTAACCTCATCTTACTCAAGATTCTTTCTAGATTTAGGGATCATTATTCACATGCAGTTACATTGTATCTTCAGGGAAAATGAGTTGGCATGGAGTTTGTTGTGTCTGTCTCCCTATTATTGCTGTGGATTTTGATGTGCTATTTTGTACAGCATGTTAAAGAAAATAACCTGGAGACACTATGCATGTACATTTGGGTTCAGACGACAATTTAGTCGATAGATTCATTCTGTGTAGAGCAATTAAGCTGTATTTTCTTATACATGCCTGCATTGAAAAAGAATGATTTTTTAGGGATAAATCTATCTATTGATAACTATATCTATATCTATATCTATGTCTACATCTATATCTATACCTAATCTCTATCTATATTTACATATGTCTTGGTTGAGAAGCCTTTTAGCTTCAAGGAATAGAAACTTTACTAATACTAACTTAGTCACGCAGAGGCTTATATGTCTCAGTTAACAATACACTTGGAGCCAGACAGTCCAAAAGCTACTCTTTTCATCTTTTTGCTCTGCCATTCTCACCATGATGGCTTATTGCCTCAGTGTCAAAAGGTGACTGCTCCAGCTCTAGCCATCTCATCTGTGTCCAAGTCAGGAGAAAAAGAAAATTGCTGGCACTTTCTATACTTTTATCAGGAAACGATGGGTTTCATGGTCTTGCTACCTACAGAGAAAGCTGGGAAAATGTGCTTTTTGTTTTTCCAGCTTTCATGGAAGAGGTGGTCCCAGAAGAATGGGGCTGGGGGTGATTCTGAAGTAAAGCAGCTAAGAATGACCCACGCCTCGCTGCAGTGAAGGCCCAACACAGGGCAGCAATGACAATCTAAGGACAAGATCTTGTTTGTTGGTTTTAACTTGGGCATTTTTATAGGGTTTTCTTATTTAAAGGAAACTTTGCTTGGAATGCCATAACAGCCCTGAACAATAGTAGATGTTTAGAGCTTCAGAAGCTGAATTTAGAAACAGCCTGAGGGCTGGCGAGTGGGAATGTTAAAAACAACTTTTTAAATCTAATGTTTATTTGTTTGCCTTGCATTTCTTCCCTTATACCTATCTTTTCATAAAGAGATTTCAGGAGTCTTATAAAGGAACATAAATTATTACAAAGTAGCACAAGTTAAAGTTGGAGCAAAAAAGTGTATGGAGCAGAGCAACCTGGAAGCAGAAATTGGACCAGAAATGCACTTCATGTTGAGATAAACGTGTACTCTGGGAGGGACCTAAATCTGCCTTTAATCTTTTTATCTGTCAAAAAGGACAATCATGGCAGTCACATACATAGGTCACAGGGCATATGAGGTGCAAACAGAGCCAAGGCATCGAGGAAGAGCACAGAAGAGGGTCCTACATCCAAGTATTTCATCTAGATGCCCAATTTCTCTTCCTTATTTTTTGGCTCCTGTTTCCTCTAGAACACATCCTATCTAGGTTTCCTTCTGCTATAGTGTAAATGACTCTCCCTATGTCTTGGAGCTGAATCAGGGGGAGAGTAGGCATCATCCATGGGTGCTCTCTTGCTTCCCAGTATTATTAATATTTGCACCTCCCTCTTGGTGGTGAGGGCTCCACAGCTGGTTGGCCATTTGCAGTATTTTTTCTAGTGCCTCTCTTGTGAAGTGACATTTTTGCTTTACTTCTTTTCTTGGGTTACAGGAAAAAGAAGACATATTTATTAGAACATGTAAGGTATCAGGTACTAGTTGTATGTCTTCTAGTAGCTCATTTAATCTTCCTGCTGGCTTGGAAGGAGTCACATATTATAGTTGGGTTGAATTATTTGCCCAAGGTTAGAGCTAATCACTGGCAGAGCTGGGATTTGAGCTTGGATATGTCTCTGAAGTCTTTCCATTATATCGCTTTTTTTTTTTTTTTAAACCCTGCATTTATTTATAAAACCGAGTTCTACAGCTGAAGTTGGACATCTGAGGTTAGGCTAATCTCTCCTCTTACCTCTACTCCGCAGCCAATTTCTCTGAAGGCTGTGCTCAGAAGTTTCCTGGAGTTGGAATTGGAAGGCTCATTTATTATTTCGTATTCTTTTACTGAGTAGCTGTGTGACCATGGGTATTTCACTGAAGCCTTCTCAAAGCCTGTGCAGTGGGAACTACGATTATAACCCCACTGGCTCCATGGTAGTGGCAGTGGGAGGGAGGGGTTGGTGTCAAACTCAGACTAGATCATATTTGTTGTAATTGCTATGGAAAAAATAAGCTTTAATCACATTCAATGCATTGTTTTTTACTTATTACTATGACCTCAAGATGTTGTTGTTGAGAAAAATCCTACTTCTCCTTTGGTTTTCAGCCCTTGGGTCACTTTTTAAGGAAAATCTGGCTGTCTTGTCTCCGGGAGTGCTGACTCCATGAGCTCCCTGTTCTGTTAATGTTTGCCTTCTTCCTGCAGAAAAGGGGAGGTTGACTGTTTTATTCAGGGCTGTCTTCCTAGCCTCTACCACAGGAGTTAATACAGATCAATAGGAATATCTCGGAATTTTAATGTCAGGTCAACCATCAGGTTGAGAGATCACTCCTTAAAACTAGAAGACTAAAATTTTTTTAGCAGATATTTCTTGCAGTGAGGTAGTTGCTTTGGGAAGGGAGGGCTTTTGGGGTCGTGTCAAAGGTGAATAGTTTGTAACTCAGACATCTCATAAGGCTGATCCCACTCACAGCTCCAAGAGGAAGGACTCATGCTGGGGAAGTAAGCATAGGAGCAACTAGATAAAACAGATCCTAACTGACATTTTAGTGCCTCTCTAAAACAGAAATTGCTGGTATATTGTACTTACACACACAAGGCTATATACACTTACATCCATCTCTGTGGGCTCATGTGCACAGACACATGACACTGTAGTTGGACTCTGAGGAGCACACTCTGGGAAGAAGGGGCTTTGGAAACTCAGCTAATCATTCCTGCAGATCCCTCAGTTATTAGCAGGGACAGCGGCCATCCTACAACCACAGTCGGGCAGCCTCTGCCCCTGGCCGCTCCACACAACTCTGCAGCTCCTCAGTCCTCTGCCTTGGCAGAGTTTCCAACATTTGAAAGTAAATAAGTAGAGAATTTTCTTTTTCTCATAATGAATGGTTGCAAATCAAGCTCAGCTTATACCTAGAATCCAGGAACATATTCTTGGATTTGACTACCTGGAAACGAGAAATTTGAGGCAATGTCCTCCCAGCATGACTTCCTAACCACCAACATAGTTTAGGGGAGTATCCACACACAAGACAAGGGGGAATGGGCTGAGCTGCAAAAAGAAAATGGAAACATTCAAGGGAGACAGTAGGAAAATTTTTTTGACTCTGCAGCCAATCGGGCAATGGAATAAATGACTTGGGGAAATATTTGTGGCTCCCTAAATAGAGGTGTTCAGGAGAAAAGTGAGATGGAACACATATTCTCATTGTCATTATTAAGCAGCATTTATTGAGTGTGGACAGAGTACAAGATAGCTTTCCAAAGGCTGAGGCACCCCCAGTTCCTGTGGAAAAGTGTGGAGAAGAGCTACACTTTGGCACTCTGGGCCATGGCGGAACTCATGACTCATGAGGACCCTGCTGGCGGTCAGAGTCTGTGACTTCGTGGCAAGTTTACAAACTCTGAGATGCCTTCTGCTCAGAAAACCGAGTCTCAGGCTGGTTATGAACATGAAAACATTAATAATTGCTGTGATCATTAATGGTAACTCTTAACAGTTTAGTTAGAATTCTATGTGAGATTTTTGCTATTGTGTTTTAAAACATTATTAATCAGACATATCATTTTTCTTATTTGATATAGAACATTGCGATTGGGAATAACCACTAAGCATTGATGTATTCTGCCTCATTTTGAATTGAAACAGGAGGACGAACAGAGAATGGTATGAATAAAGGAGAATGGGCTGGAAAGTTGCATGTGAGACAGAAAAAGGTAGGAAAAGTCTAGGCTTTTGTTCTTGTCCAGAATCTTATCATGTAGCAGAAGGAAGAAAAGTAGTTGGTCAAAATGCTCCAGAAAAACCTTCCTCATGACCTGCTTTTCCTTAGAACTACAGCAGGGGTAAAAGACAGAAACATAGAATTGTCTCATTATTTCATAGAAAAGCCACCCTCCTAGTTCCCCTTTTTGGTTACTTTAAATAACCAACAACCAAACCGATAATTTGGGAGATATTTTCATTAACTCTGATTTCCTAGGGCCTGACTGGCTAACTTATGCATTGACTCATGAAATAAAACAGCACTTTTCATCAGAAAGAAGACGGGGTTGGGTGTGGTAGCTCATTCCTGTAACCCCAGCATTTTGGGACGCAAAGGCGGGAGGATCACTTGAGGCCAGGGGTTCGAGATCAGCCTGGGCAACATGGCAAGACCCCCTCTCTACAAAAAAATTTTTTAAAAAATTAGCCAGGTGGGGTGGTTCATGTTTGTAGTCCCAGCTACTCAGGAGGCTGAGGTGGGAGGGTCATGTGAGCCCAGGATTTTAAGGCTACAATGAACTATGATCACCCCTCTGCACTCCAGCCTGGGTGACAGAGTGAGACCCTATTTCTAAGGAAAAAAAAGAATTGAAGTTAAAAATTTTAAATATTAAAGAAAGGAAAACACTATATCCTTCCTCCTAATTTTTGACTCTTAACTAAAACTAGTCATCTTCTCTCCACTTTCACTGCACAGAGAGGACTTTCCAAATGGGCTATAACATTGCCTTTTTTCCCCTCTCTCCCCTCTTTTCTACCCGTTACTTTCTGCATCAATCTTGGGACTGCCACTTCCAGAAAACAAGGGAATACTGACACATTAAATCTTGAAAACACCACCCCCTTAGTAAAGCCTTCCTTTAGGGTAAGAAATGGAAGTACCTCTATAGAAGTGTGTCTTAGGAATTGTAGGTTTTCATGTATACCACCGATGTAGAATATAACAGAATCAATGATTCTAAGAAGAATGCTTAACGGAGTCTAGGAGTTACTAATTACCTTCCTTCCAGGGTATTTAACAGGTTACAAAAGTCAGAGAACAAAGCCAAAGAATCTGTGTTATCTAATTGCAAACATCAAGTGTGAATGGCTCTCTTTCCAGATGAAAAGGAAAAAAGAAAAAAACAAAATAAAACAATGAAAGAACTATATGTCTGAAAAAGAGAAGTGTCCAGGATGTTTAGCATTCCATGGAAAAGCATTCTTCTTAAAGTTATTTACTAACAGAAGGACATTTTAGAAATCTGATACCCTGAAGCAGTCCAAGAAAAGTGGCCTGAAAAGACAGAATGATAAGATAAAAGCAGTAGAATAATTTAGAAAGAAATCCAGGATAAAAAAGGGCCAAGTGAGATAAAAAGGATAAAAAATTTGCAATTGCAGAATTAAAATCTGTACTAGAGATGATAAAGGACAAGATGGGTATTGAATAAAATTCCACACAGATGAGAGTGATACACTTCAGCAGCTCTTCTAGTAAAAAGAAGAAATATACCAAGAGACGAATACTCACAGAGAAAAGATATGGGGTTCATAAAATGGAAAGCCAACCTAGGAATTGGAGAGGAAACTAGAGTAATTGTAAGAAAACTTTCTTGAACTAAAAGAAACCACCAAAGTGTTCAGACTGAAAAGGGCTAAACACGTTTCAGGAAATATTAATAGAAAATATCACATATCATTCCACCATGGTAAGTTTTTGAATTATGAAGAGAAATAAAAACAAAATAAAGCAGAGCTGAGAAGTCTCCATGAAGAAAATTTAAAAAGACAGTAACAAGCTAACTTTGAGAGAAGCAAAAAAAT
Organism: Rhinopithecus bieti; assembly: GCF_001698545.2. Lineage (NCBI taxonomy): Eukaryota > Metazoa > Chordata > Mammalia > Primates > Cercopithecidae > Rhinopithecus > Rhinopithecus bieti. The sequence goes on along the minus strand of NW_016804232.1, from coordinate 3,416,571 downwards.
CAGGCTGACTTTAGACTTCTCCAGAAGGAAACAGAAGGCCATAGAGGGGTGACATCAATAGAGTGCTAAGATTAAAAGATTAGTACCTGAGAATTTGATTCGATCAAGTCTTGATTCATGTCTGACAACCCAGGAACACATTCTCTGACATGTGCCAGTTAACGCAATGTGTTATCACAGGCTTTTTTTGGAGGAACACTTGTCAACATAGGCTATGGTACAACTATGAGTTTAAAAATGAAGCCTGGTAAAGTGTATTTGTAAAATGAATTGTTTCTAAGGTGACTGAAATATAAGATATTTACTAAAATTCCCACAAAACCCTGGGAAGCAAGCAGATAAGATTTATGGCCTCTGTATGTAGACAAACTAAGATTTAGAGAGTTAAGAGGTGTATCTCAGGATCTCACTAATAGAAATGGAATCAGGATTCATATCTAATTCTTAATGCAGAGGGTGTGAGCTATCAGATCAGCATTGCCCCTTTCTGTTTTAATTTGATTTTGGGAAGTTTCTATAATAAAAACAGAAGGAAATAAAAGAACATTGGCTTGAAGGGTTGACTATACTTAAAATACATTTCTCTTTCTTTCCCAGGACTAGGTTAGTGTCTTTGTTTCATTAGAAGTCTCTTTAGATTCCACTAACAATCTTGCCAACTACAATAGGAAAAGCCCTTCAATAACAACGTGCTTTTATTTTGGGAGCCCTTATTTTGTGCCAGATACTCTTCTAGGCATAGGGTTCAAGATAAAGAGAAATAAACCAAACAAAATCACCTACTCATGTTTCCTATCAAGAATTAGAGGTCAGGAAACAAACATGCTTAGACAACAGCAAAAGGCACTCACTCTAGCTCTGGTAATTAACATGCCCACCATAATAATTAGCATACTCCATCTTGAATACAAAGGAACAACCTAGGATAACTAGGCTTGAAGGAAACCAAAGTTATGAAAGGTGAACAAACAAAAAAATAGATGATGTTGAAAACAGAAATTATTCAGAGCACAGAACAGAAAGTGTCTTTTCTAAGGGCACCTTTACAAAATGTTCTTAGAAATATTTTAAAAGACATTAAACCCAAAGACAGAAAGGAAATAGCAATTCAAATGCTTTTACAAATGAAAAATATTAGTTAAAACAAAAGTAAAAGGAAGGATAGGCGATTAAGTTGAAGAAGTCTCACTAAACACAGAGCAAAGATATGGAAATATGAAAGAAAAAAGAAAAAAGGACACAATAGGGACATTAATTAAAAAGATCCAGCATCTAATTAACAGCCATGGTCTGCAGTGGCACAGTCAGTGTGTCTCTGTTGTGGTAGTGGCTATTGTCATTGCTTATATATTAGTAAAAACAATAGCCAACATTTCTTGAGAGTGTTCATTGTGCTAGAACCTGGGCTAAGGTCCTAACCTACAATGTCCTGTTTTATCATCCTTTAAAACTACATATAAGGTAAATGGTTATGATGTGGTTATTGATTGTATTTAGTTGTGCAGACTGAAAAGAGAGTAGTCAAGAAAGAACTCTTGGGTGATTGGACACCAATAACTGAGATCAAAATTCAAAAGTAGGAGCTTGTTTAGGGAGAAAGAAGTTGGTTAAATTTTAACATGTTGAGTTAAAGGTGCCTAAAAGACTCCTGAATGGATAAAATCAATATATGGTTGTTTGTATGAGTCTGAAACTCAGATAAAAGGTATTGCCAGAGAGAGATTAGGAATCACCAATATTATCAGTTAAAACTAGGAAGTAGATGCAATCACTCAAAAAGAGAACACTGAAGTGTTCTGTAGAGAGGATTATTGGTAATATTTGTCAGAACAGTTTTAATGGTATTCATGGCACACGCCAGATCACAGTTGAAGAATGAATGAAGAATTAGTTCATCACATTCTTCATCTGCCTCAGGTGCTAAATGGATTAATAACATCTATGTGAGTGGATACTGTAGGATTAAAAGATACCACGTTTGAAGAGTTTTTAGCAAAGTGCCTGGCAAATAGTACATGCTCAACAAATGCAGGAGAGAGATAGATACATAGCACTCCATAACTCCATATATCACCCAATCACTATAACATAATACTGGAATATATCGCTTTATTATGACAGTATGCTATAGTGATAGAGTGCATGGAGTTCAGAACTGGATAGACTTGGGTTTGTAGTCCAGCTCTGCCACTGTATAGGTGTGTAAAACTGGACCAGTCACTCTGTTTATGCACTTTTTCTTTCATCTGTAAAATGGAGAGTAGAGAAACAACTATCTTCTAAAATAACTTCTAGGCATTGTATATTATTTTGTCCTATAAAATGTTATTATTTTTAAAATATTTGTGTTCTGTTGTCTGGCTGAACTCTTATGTAAGCTTGCAAATTAACATAGTTAGGGTTTGTTGTGGTCACACAATGGTGAATACAATTTGTTTTAATATCGGTTTGTGTTTTATCTTTTGTATTGTCCTTTTTCGTGTATGAAAGGTAGAAAGCCAGGGCTTTGTATATCTTTGCCTCAGATGCTTCTGCAGGGCAGACTTTTACTAAATTTGGAACAGGCTGTGGTGGGTATCTGGCACATGCAGTGCAGAAAGGAAAATGGACTGGACATGGCCAAGGGAGGAGAGGAAGAGGTGGGTGGGAGGCTGGCAAAACCCTCACAGGAGCAGTGGAGCTTTGCAGGCAGCTGGGCAGTACCTAGGAGAGCAGCAAGGTCTCAGTCCTTGTGGGGCCCCTCGGAGAGCACTGGCACCCCAGCACTAGCCAATGGGGACCTATGAACAGAGGAACTTTCCTTTGCCAAGACCAGGAAACTTTAGAATGGGGGGAGGGTAAAAAACCATAAGAGAGATTTGACTTCCCACTGATTTGTGTTGATTTCAGAACTAAAGAAATGTCATGTGTTTTGCATATGAATTTGTGCACTGAAAAATTATACCTGTAGCACACTCACACCATCTACTAAGAAATAAAGATAATTTTGTCACCGCTTTGTTGCATTTTGCTCATTATTTTTATTTTTTGCCTTATTATACTGACCAGAACTTGAAAAACATTATAATAAAGGGCCTCACAATTAACAATGAGGAACAAGTTAGCTCTGATCTGCCTAGAACGGGAAGGAAGAAAGGTTCTGCATGGACACAGGTAAGATAGGTGCTAAGTCACATGTTATGCTCTCTAGCCCAAGACTGAAAAAACGAGACAAGCTCTCTCATCCCTCTGCTCTACTCCACCCACCCTCCCCGATTCCTGAATTTAGGTACAGAAAAAAATGTGAGGACTTCAAATAGAGTGAGGCTTATTTACCAGCATATGGCAAATTGAAGGCTCAGGGTAGGAATTTAATGCAATCACAGAAAAATAAATTACCTATCCTGACCACCCATGTATATAGACTAAGACTCATCCCCACTCTTATCTCAGTGCTTCTGGAAGTTTTTATCTTGTGTGATACTCTCACGGAAGCAGGTGTAGCAAGAACCAGTTGAATGCTACTATGCTAACCAGGCACTCCTAAATTTAAAAATGCTTCCTGTTTAGTGCCATTCTAATATCTGTTAATATAGGAAGCATTACACTTAAATGTTTCTCATGGCATGAGATATGAGTATTGTGCATGCCATACATATTATATTTTAAGTATGAAAGTTTAAGGTCAATTAATATTAGCTTGTCAGCCTTTTGCACCATCCCAAATGAAGGCCTTCCAAGGACTGTCCTTTCCAGGAATCTCATCCAGTGGGTTCCGTATCCCTGCCTTCTTCCTCCCCTTCCTACTTTCCCACTTGTTCCATTGTAATCCGCTGCCATAACTCTCAGTTTCCACTCTAAGCTTGCCCACCAGCTAACTTCTCTGACATAGAGTCCTCCACGGACATTCCCCCTCCTATCAAGCCCGCATGTTTTCCTGCAGCTCCTTGATCTGGGAGACATGGATGAGGATGGGGGTGGGTGCTAGCCACTAAGGACTCTTACTGCTGACCACTGCTGCTGCAAGTATGAAGGCTCAGATAAGAACATGAAAGACATAAAGAAAAAAGAAGAAAGTAATGGAGCTTAGTGCTGGACAGCATGAGCTTTCTTGTCTTTCTCAATTTTTTTTTGTTTTAGAGTCTCACTCTGTTGCCGAGGCTGGAGTGCAGTGGTGCAATTTCGGCTCACTGCAACCTCCGCCTCTCAGGTTCAAGTGATTCTCCTGCCTCAGCCTCCAGAGTAGCTGGGACTACCCAGTAGCACCACTACGCCCAGCTAATTTTTTGTATTTTTAGTAGAGATGGGGTTTCACCATGTAGGCCAGGCTGGTCTTGAACTCCTGACTTTAAGGGATCCACCTGTCTTGGGCATCCCAAAGTGCTGGGATTACGGGCATGAACCACTGTGCCCGGTCAGCATGAGCTTTCATGCCAAGCTGCCTGGATTGAAATCCTAGCTCCATCACACCTTCAGGGTATATCCTTGGACAAGTTATCTGGTCTTTCCAAGCCTCAGTGGCTTCATCTGTAATTGGCAATAATAAGAAAACCTATTTCAAAATGTTATTTGAAGGGTGAAAGGGTATTACCTATATATCAAGCACTTTGCTCCATGCCTAGCAGAAATGAGTGCTTGATCAATGATAACTAACAGAACATTATCTTCATCGTATTTCCACCTTCATATAGAAACAGCCTTGAGGCTGTGGCTGTCACAGTATACATCTCTGTGCCAGACATCTACCCCAGGTTTTTTATTCAGCCAACCCTCTCTTACAGACCTTTGAATCCCTTAACACCAAAGACTTTCACAACCACTCCACATAAAAAACATATCCCATGCCCATGCCCTGGGCTGTTTTACTATTCACAGTGGTTTGTCCTTTGAAATCTTAGTCTTCAGCATTTGATTTTCTGAGACCCAATGCCCATCAGCTCTCACTCTCTCTCAACATACCTCCATTTCACATCATCGATAGCTCTGATTTCTGAATGATGTTATTTTTCACAAACCGTCAGTAGCTTTCTGGCTTCACATCTTTCTTCACCTGGTTCAGGTTCCTGAGGGCACCACACAGTTTCTTTACTGACATTTCCTCTTACTCCCATTCTTTGTTGTCCTTTCTCAGCTACTGATCTGCCAGAACCTGAGTCTGGACCGCCCGACGTGCGCTGTGTAGTGTGCAGCCTGTCACAATAGCCACATTCCAAATGTTCAATAAGCACACGTGGCCAGTGGCTACTCGATTGCACGGTACAGATTGTAGAACCTTTTCATGATTGCAGAAAGTTCTACTGGACAGCAGTGCTATATCTAAACAATTGACCTTCTCTCTTCTACACCTTATAGTGAAGAACACTTCTGGGTAAGACAGAACAACTCTGTGGTTTGGTGTTCCTGAAACTTCAGTGCATTCAGTCTCAATGTCTTCCAGAATGCCTGGAGGTGTTCAGAATCCACCTCATCTCCTATCTGGTTCTGCCACTGTTATAATATTTCACCTATCTTTTCAAACCTTCCACTCCACCACCTCCACCAGCTTTGACATCTCTCTCAGCAGATGAGCTTACCTTCTTTTTTACTGCAAAATCAATGAGATGAAAATTCTCTTAATTCCCTTCTCTGTCAGTTATTATCATGTCTCTCTATGCCCATCCTTTATTTTTTTCTTCTTGTTTAAGGCTAATCCTACCACCTATGCTTAGGATTAATTCATCAGCCAACAAATATTTATTGAGCAAGTACTACATGCCAGACACAGTTTTAGATGCCAAGATTTAGCTGTTAACAAAACAATGTCTCTACCCTCATTCTAGTGTTGTCACATAGACAATAAACAAATACCTCAGATGGTGATAAATATAACAGAGAAAAATGAAACAGGCTGGGTGTTAGGGTGTACCAGGGTGGAGTCCGTTGCTATTTTATATTGAGTGGTCCAAAAAGGCTTCAGTGATCTGGAAACAAATAACAAGAAAGTCAGGGAGTGAGCTGCGAGGGTGTCTGATGGAAAATGACGAAATTCCTGGCAGAGAAGATGTCAAGCACAAAGGCTTGGGACATGCACAAGCTCATTCTGTTGGAAGGAAAGCAAGAGGGATCACATGTGAAGAAGACAGAGACCAAGGACAAACAGAGAAGACATGATCGGGGATGTGGCCAGGTCACGTAGCTTCTCTCTGGCCACAACAGTGAGTGAGTGGAGAAGCCACGGGAGGGTAGGAGCAAAGGAAAGACCTCATCTGCCTTGCATTTTTGAAAGGGTCATTTTGAGTGTTGGATTCCCAATAGTCTACAGGGGCAAGGATGGGAATAGGGAGATTTGCTAGGAGGCTGTTGCAATTATTCAGGTGTGGTGGTATATTTAGATCAATAAGAATGGCAGGTTGGCCTGAGGGACAGTGATGGAGGTGGTAAGGAGTGGTGTGAACATGTGTCTATTTTGAAATCAATCCATTATTTCTTACTTCAGGAGGAAATTTGTTTCTCTGTCTTCTCTCATATTGTAAAGTTATTTACCTTTAGCAGCTCACTTCTCTCAGAAGAGAAGCTTAAATCTCCATCTTAAAATTTGAAAGGGCTTTCTCTCAATCCTCAGTGTCTCCTTCTCTAGTCATTACTCAATTTCTTCTTAACAACGTTTGACAGAGTATATCTCCTTAGTCTTCTCATCCCCTCCTCTTCCCACTAAAATCTGTCCCCAAGTAACAAAGCTGATCTGCTCAGGCTAGCACTGCCACTGATTAGAATATTGCCAGATCTATTGGGCCTTTCTCTCAGTGTCTTACCTGACCACATCGTGTCATCTGACATTTTCAAACTCTCACTTTTCTTGACTTCCTTGACAATGTTCCCTACGTGTTTTTCTCCTACACATCTGATTCCTCAAAGCTCCTCACAGACTCCTCTTCCTCCACTCACCTCGTAAATATGAAGGTTCCCAAGCCTCTGCCTTTAAATTTCTCATCTTCTGCTCTTCTTATCTTGAAGGTAATAGTTGCTAGAAGAAATAGATCCCAAAATGATGATGCCTCAAAATCAATAAAGGCTTATTTCTCACTCAAGCAATAATAGAAGACAAACATTTAGTGTTTTAAAATTGAAATTCTAACCCAGGGGCCAAAATACCAGATAGCTATCAGATACCAGAGTGAAGGGGATAGAGACCACTGCAAAGGAATCTTTAAAGTAGATATCTGAGAACAGGTTCCATTATTTTAAGACTCTGGAGAGATGTTGAGAATATAAAAGTTTAAGAGAGTGGAGAGCAAGGCAGGGGGCTGGGCAGAGGGTGAATTTTGGGGGACGCCTTCAGAAGAAGCACCTGCCAGTTGTGTGTGAGTCCCAGCTCTCCCAACAGGGTAGGGTTAATTAATCTTCCTCAACTCCAGGAAAGATAACTAACATAGGCTTCAACAGCACCTTCTGCAGTTGAGGGACCCTGCACACTAATGCCTAACTCATGCCTGAATAAATGTAAATTGGTCTAAGACAAGGTAAAGGATAAAAAGAGGAAGGGGCTATGTTTATTAAGAAACCACGTTCCTATCAATAGTGGGCTAGAAATGCATGAGTTTCCTGTGGACCTAATAGGGTCTACATGGGAGGGAAGGCAGGCCTGAGGCTGTTTTAGGTCCTGCCCAAGAGGAGAAGAACGTGTCTCACAGAGAGAGTCTGTATGCAAGGGACTGCAGAGAAGCAGGGTCCAACTAGGGACCGGGAAGCAGCCAGCCAACACACAGCTGTGGCAGCTGTTGGGGGAAGGACCCAAAAACAAAAGAATGAGTCAGGTGTGAGCATCTGCCAAGCCTGGAGTGCATGGGTGATTTTAGTTTTCTCTCCCTAAGTTTTGTTAATGGTGGCATAAGCTTACATCTAAGCATGGAGGAACAGAGGCTTTGTCACAGGTAGGAAAAGGAAATGAGGAGTGAGAGCTGTAAGCTTGAGACATGATGAAGAATTAAACACATGCAGCAGTACAAAAGAAAAAGGCTGCAAACTCCAACATCTTTCTAACCCAGTCCATTCCAAAACTAGGGAAAAGGTTGAGACCTGAAGCATATTCCTCCAACAGAAGGGACACACTCCTAACTTGTCAAGACAGGACCTGGCTGCAGGGTCAACAGGAAGTTCCAACCCGTGACCTCAGCTCTTGTCCTAGGCCCCAGAGGCCATTAGCACCCAACTGTTAGATAAGATGTAGATGGTGTTCAGAGAAGTAGAAAGGAGGATAGATGAGAACACATCTATGCTATTTTAGGGCAAACAGTAGACCTGCTGTCTTATCCCATTCAAAAATGAGTTAACAGAAAAAGAATAAACAGCAACATAGGGCTTATGCATAAATTCCTCAACTAACAAGAAGAAACGAAACAAAGAGCAAAGAAAGCTAAAGAGCACACTCAAAAACTAAATCTTTAAATCAACAATTTACACATTCAAGAAAATTTTAGAAACAAACAAAAACACTTGTCAAAATGCAATAGAAGAAAACGTTCCTGAAATGAGGAAAGATCTTTCCATTTCTGGAAAGACAGAAACCATAATTTTGTTTCTGGTTTTCTTTGGATGATTAAATTGTAGGAGCCCTCTGTCCCTCCTCCCTCTTTTCCCTTCCTCCTTCTCTCCCTTTCTTTGTTTCCTCTTTACCTCCCTCCTCTTTCTCTTTCTTCCTTCCTTTCTTTTTTCCTCGATGGTGTTTGTATTTGAAAATGAATACCTATTATTTTAGAATTAGGAAGAAGCTTTTTTAATTAAAAACACTGTTTAAGGCCAGGCACAGTGGCTCACGCCTGTAATCCTAGCACTTTAGGAAACCAAGGCAGGCAGATTGCCTGAGTTCGAGACCAGCCCAGGCAACGTGGTGAAAATCCGTTTCTACTAAAAATACAAAAAGTTAGCCAGGTGTGGTGGTGCATACCTATAGTCCCAGCTACTCAGGAGGCTGAGGCATGAGAATTACTTGAACCCAGGAGATGGAGGTTGCAGTGAGCGGAGATTGCGCCACTTCACTCCAGCGTGGGCAACAGAGTGAGACACAATCTCAACAAACAAACAAACACACTGTTCAATAATATGCTACCATTAAATGACAAACTTTGAGTAACTACAGGTAGAGAAAAACCTAGAATCATCTACAGTTGTTATAAAGCCCTGGCATTAGGAAATTATATTTTAATCAAGATAACTGTCAGCTTGTGGACTTGAGTCACATACATAAAAAGACCTGGGATAGGACAGAACTAGAGTTAAAAGAACAACTTTAAAACTGGGAAATGACATGAATGGAACGGGATCACAAGCTTAGCAACACACTACAGATCAATCAAATGAAATTAGTGCTCATATTTATACACATTCAACAGGTGATGAAAATGGCGCTCCAAAGTGAAAAGTTCATAAATGGTGCTCATTCAATTTTTGGAAAAATTTCTAAAATGTCATAGCTCTTCCTTGTTCTGTATGCCAAAATATATTCCAGATATGTTGGATTAAAGAATAAAGTGTCAAAAAATATTTAGTGAAAAATACACATGAGTATCAATTTGATTTCCTGATGGAGAAGCCTTAGCAAAAAGATAGCAATTCCTAGATGAGTTCATATAAAAATGTAAACTCTCTTTTGGCCTGAAACACTATTAATACAAACAAAATTAAAGGGCCAGGAACTAACAGGGGAAAAATTACAATAATATGTAGAAGACAGTAGGGTAGGAGTCTTAATATAAAAAAAAGTTCTCATTAATAATAAAATATACTTTACTATAGATAATATAAACGTATATACAATGAAATTTCATTTAAAATATAAGAATGAGAATAGGGTTCTTATTAATAAAAGCAACAATGGGCAAAGAACATGAACAGTTACTCAAAAGAAAGTTGTTCAAATGGACAACAAAATGTCCATTTTAAATAATAATTTTAAAATTCAAAATAAAACAAAGCATATACCGTATTTGGCCTGGGTGGGAGAGAACTTTGATAATAACATCCATCCCAAAACACAGGGAAAGAGTCATGCCCTTACACTGTTGGTTGGAATGTAACAGGTAAAAACTTTCAGGAGGGCAGCTGGTTATATATATAAAGATCTTAAATATGTCCACATTTTAATTTTTTATTTATCTTATTTAATTTTAATTTTATTTAATTATTTATTTATTTATTTATTTTGAGAGGAAGTCTTACTCTGTCGCCCAGACTGGAGTGTAGTGGTGCCATCTTGGCTCACTGCGACCTCTGCCTCCTGGGTTCAAGTGATTCTCATGCCTCAGCCTCCTGAGCAGCTGGGATTACAGGCGTGTGCCACCACACCTGGCTAATTTTTGTAATTTTAGTAGAGATGGGGTTTCACTATGTTGGCTAGGCTGGTCTCGAATTCCTGACCTCACGTGATCCACCTGCTTTGGTCTCCCAAAGTGCTGGGATTATAGGCGTGACCCACTACGCCCAGCAAAAATATGTCCACATTTTTAGATCTAGTGATTCGACTTCTAGGAACTCATCTCAAGGAAATAATAAGAGATGCATTTAAACACATAAAAGGATGGATGCAATACTCACACTTACAAAATTTGGGAAATGACTTCAATATGCAATAATTGTGGACTGGTTTAAAAATAAAGACACACCTATTTGAAAGGTTACTCCCCAGTCATTAATATTTTCAAGAAATAATTTGACCAATTGAAACTGCTCAACATACATTGATAGGTGAAAAATATCGGTATACAGTACAATATTACAGTAGGATTGCAATTTTGTTTTACACACGCACAGAAATTTTAATAATGATTATTTCTGGGAGGGATGATTACATGTGATTTACATTTTTTGTTCTGTGTCTTCCACATTTTATACAAATAATATGTTTTGTTTTAAACTTAGGATGGATGTCATTTAAAAAGCAGCAATTTTGATATTGGAAGTGGACAAATCACAGAGAAGGTGCCCAGTTGCTACAGGGTTTCTTTCTACCCAGAGTTTATTCCTGTTCAGATGCACCAGTAGGGGGCGCCTCAGCCTCTTCCCACTGATGGACAGCTGGATCACCTGGTAAGTATGGAATATTCAAGTCTGCAGGATTCACTTTCCCTCATGGTTATGCTCCTTTTCTGGGTCTCTCAGAAATTTCCATAGAAGAAGGATATGGAAATTTGAATGACACCGTGAGAGTTTTATCTAGTCACGTGATTAACAGTCTGTGTTGGTGATGTGTGCTTTTGTCAACCTGTTCTACCTGGACAGCTGCTGCAAATCAGGAGTGCCTCTCCATCAGGAAAAGACAGAAACAGAACAGGACTCTACCCAATAGCTTTGTCTTAATCGTAACAAACAGGTTCACGGAAATGACCAAATTCACAACTATAACTTAGGAGGTTGACTCAGCCGCCAACTAACTGTACCTGAATCAGAGTTTGCTTCTTAAAAAGTTATACGCTCTTCTTCATGGAACCAGTTAGGGGGCAGCAGATATCCTGGCATCTTTTGTTGTCTAAAGGAAGCTTCCAATTAGGAGAGCCTAAAGTTTCTGTGTATTATTATTTTATTTGCCATGTGACATGGTCTGGCAGTTCCATCCTGCACCAGTTGTTCATTTTGGAAGCCAAATCTCTCACCTAGTAGAGTGCTTATAATTCACTACTAAGCAAAGGTTAACCCAAATAATAAAGTATCCTATATAATTACTGCACTCTGCATCAGCCGTTTCAGTTTCATCATTATCTAAATATTACGAAGCCCCAGCCTTCTCTTTTGGTCTACCATTCTGTCTCTCACACACGCTTAAGTAAACTTTATTTTGACTCCTTAAAATACCCTCAGGATGAGAATGCAAGTAAGGGGATGAGTGTAGGCATCTATAAAATGGCTTCTGCAAAGACCTCAAGATGCTAATTTAAGAGGATGAAGCATAGCCCAGCCTGTGGTAAAAAACATTTGCTTTTCCTGATGCATGCAACATTGTGGAGATGCTACTTTTGTGAGTATGTGGTGTGTGTGTGTGTGTGTGTGTGTGTGTGTGTGTGTAGCTACTGAACACTCTGAGAATTTTGTCTGTTCAAAAAGAAACAACAGAAACACGATGCTGAGCTCTTGAGGATCCTTGAACCAATGTCTTCTTTTTGTTTTCATTACGTACCTTTTTTAGTTTCCAGAAGTTCCTCATGGGATACTACTACCTACCAGTAGTAGGTGTGGAAACTGGACCACAGAGAGGTAGACTGACTTATAACTTTCCAGCCAGGGACAGAGCCAAATGTGTAGTAGGGTCTTCCCAGTACCAGTCTGCCCTGGTGACTTGTCACAGAGCATTTACCCATCTTTCCAAGGCTCTACAAAGTAGGATGTAGGGAGTTCAGGTCAGCCAATAAAGCTTTTTTAAAAAAGGAAGAGAAATAATACCAGTAAGCAACATTGACTATGTACCAGCATATTCTATGTGGCCCACAAAATTAACTGAGCTATCCCTGACAACAATCCTATCTATGAAGGGGGTGCTATTCTTATCCATATTTATTATACTAATCGGGGAACCAAGTCATTTGTCCAGCAGTTTGAAAATGGTGAATCCTAAATTTGAACCCAGGCAGTCTGACTGCAGGACCCATACATTCAACCACTACTTTTTACCTCATCTTCAAATGGTATTTTTCATATTTCAGAGCACTGAGGTGCCTGTGCCCTTGGTCACTGGGAGGCCATACTTGGCTGCACCCGTCTGGACCATCAGGGTCTTCCCCAGTCAGAGGCCACTGCCAGGGCCAGAGACAATGGAGAATTATTTAGTTCCCTACAGTTCTAGAAACTGCCTCTGTTTCAAGCCCAGGAAGAAGGCGTTCTGAGGAGGACATTTCTTCTTGGGACAAGGACCCTTGGTGAGATTTGGCCTTTATGCACCTCCATCTGAAAAGCTAAGCTTCTCTCTGGGAATTCGAATTGAGGGTTAGGGATGATTGCTCAGATGGGGAAAGTGTGAAATGGTAATCACTTTCATATGACACTCGAGAAATGTTATAATAAAGCTGAGTAAATTGGAGCATGAGTTAGCCGGTCCTTTGCCTAATGATGTCACCCACTTTGTGCTTCCTCCAGCCTATGATTAATAAAAGAGGGGTTATGACAGTAACTCACTCCTAGTGGGCAGCAGTGACGTCAGCAGCAGCTGAGCAAACTGACTACATTTAGTTGTGCGTGTGTATGTGGGCATTTTTTTTTTCCTGTGACTAACATGAAGCTAACAGCATCTAATAAAACAAAAGCTCCTTGAAATTTGGGAAACTTATTGGGTGAACTCTTTTCTACAGGGAGCACCATTTTAATTATTCTCAGCTCATAGTTAAGTGATGTTGGAGTTGGCCAAAATTACCTTGTTGGCTTTCTGCCCCTGTTTCATTAAGGGATCACAAATGAACCCCTGGCCTTTGAGAGAGAGGTTTTCTGGAGTGTTTTTTTTTTCCCTTCTACTATAGAGGTTCCTCCCTCATTCATTATACTCTTCCATCTTTTAAGAGGAACTCAATGAGTAGAAGAGGGATTGTAGCCATAAGTTATTTTTTGAGAGTTTAAAGCTGGTTGTAGAATTCAGTGATTCCATTTTAAACTCTAAGAATATTGTGCTTAATTACAGTTTGCTTTTCCAATCTGATAAAGTGACAGAAGTCCTACTTACTATTTCACCTTTGCAAACTTGACCTTCCTAAAATTAGAGTGGGCCACCTGGAAATATTTGCTCACCTGGCTGAGCTGCTGCCAGTGTCCACGCGAGTCCACAGGACTCGTGAACAGCAGCACTCAGACCATGCCTTGGAGCTGCTCCCACAGAGGGCAGAACCTTTGGACTCTATTAGGACACGAGGGAGGCAGCAATTCACTGATTTAAAAAAAATACACACAGGACTGCCCCCAGGCTTTTCTGTGGGGCTTTTTCCCTCCAAGCAGCGATTTGGGAACAGGCTGTGGGGGGATCTTTGTGGACACGCAAAACTGGATGCAAAGCAAGATTGCTGCCCTCTTATCAGTCCAATGGAATCTACGTGCTAAACCACCATGTCTTCAAGTCAGCAATGGAACTTATTACCCAAGGGGATCCAGGTGAGAAAAATGATTACAATAATCTGTTCCATGTTCCTTGGGGAGTATTTTTCAACAATCTTCTGGGGCAATAGGAAGATAAATTGTTGAAGCAGATGTTTCCTGATTGGGTTAGAACTGAGTCATGATAAACAATTTTGAAACATATATTGGTCAGGAAGAATGTTGAGGGCATATTTCTTCAGGTTGAGTTAGTCTGGGTTTTTTTCAATGTATGTTTTTCTATAGTGGTTGTAAATGAGTATTTCTCTCAATATTGAATTCTTTTACATGTACCGCATGGTTACCTCTTGGGAAGAACTCCAGGCATTTCTGAATCATTTGAAAGTTGATTGAGGCCTTTGGTTCCAAAATGACCATTTACCTGAGGAGACGGTGATTCACAAGTTGGAAGAGATGACACAGCGTCAGAGTGTCTAAGACATTCCCCTCATGGCTCCCTTCATCTTAAAATGATCTCTGACCTACCCTTTCCTTTCTGGAGGACCCATGTCACTCAGGAGGTAAGTGATGAACCGGGGAAGTAAGCCCTCACTGTCTGGACAACAGGATTTCAGTTCTAAGCTAGTTTCACCCAGGCAATCCCTTTTGTGCATTTCACCAATACTTGTTGATTACTCTTATGATTTTCCATGAGGTGGAATCCTTCACAATAGTTTCCCCAGTCCTCACAGGAGAGCAACACCTGGAAGGGCTGGAAGGGCATGGCCTTCCTTTAACAGCCACACCACTTCCTTTTACAAAGGAAGTCTGGAGAATATAATGTTGCTTGCAACAGCCATTAGGATTTAGCAAAACACTGTTTTATCTCTTTGGATATTGATTGTATGTCATTTCCCTAAGGTATTAAACAAATAAAATCAAGCTACAGCATATTCGTTTGCTCTAGGAGAAAGGCAGGGTAATCTTACTTTTGTGAATTTTACTTCAGGGAATTCTCTCTTGCATGGATTTATCTGATACTGAATTGCTAAAATGAACAACTCAATCCTTTATTCATTTATTCTTTTGCATGAGTCTCTTGTCTCCTAACAACTTGGGTGTGGGCCAGCCCATCTCATTTTGTTGCTGGCCACCAAGATTCTGCTTTGGGTTAGAACAAAAAGCCAGCAGGAAAATGTATTGAGGCCATACATGGAAGTTGGTTGGAGCAACGATGTTGCCCAAGAGGAGCATTGTATCTGTAGTCTCTAGTAATCAGAGAACATAAGATGCAAGAGGAAGCAGAATCACTTGAATTATTAGTATTTTGTAGAGTTGCAATGTTTTTCTTGGTTCCCAAGGTCTCTTGGAGATGGATAGGGAGAAGGTTGGGTGAACTTCACAACTATAACATGAAATCAGGGTATCTCAAGTGCAGAACAGTTAACACCGTAGGCCAGATAATTTCTTGTTGTTGGGGGCTGTCCTGTGCATGGTAGGATATTTAGCAGCATCCCTGGCCCCTACCCACTAATGATCAGTGGACCCTCCCTCCCAGCTGTAACAACCAAAATGTCTTCAAACATTGCCAGATGTCCCCCGGGTAGCAAAATCGCCCCAGTTGAGAACCACTGCTGTAGAATGAAGAGTAATAGATTACTTACTGGATTTTTTTCCTTCTTCTCTTTTCCCCAGTTGTTTTAGTTCTAGTATCTGGGTTCCCTTGGTTCAGAAAACAGCATTTCCAAATACTCTGAAAACAGAGTGCTCTTACATAGCAGAAGGCCTTGTGGGATATTCCAGTGGTTCTGAAAGAAATGTGAAGCTTAGGAATCAAGTTTCAGATTAACCATTTCTGACCCTGTTCTCAATGAATTTCAGGGGACTTTTTAATGTTTCCCTCTTTCTCTCTGTTTAGAGCTATTCATTCATTGATTTAACTTGAAAGCAAAACAGCTTCCCAGTTCAATTTTGAATGTGAAACACTGCTTCTCCTTTGTCCCAACTCTTTCTAACATTCAACCCAAGTTATGTACAGGTTGTGGCTGTCCAGGAAATAGGCAGTGTTTGCCAATCCCATGTTCAATGTCAACCATTTGATGAGACCCTTCTTCATCACAGACTCTCACAGTCTCCCTGCAGCAGATAGTACTCTGGATCCTGCCCACATTCTCTGTCACCCCTCACCAACAAGGCCAGGTTTTCCGGCCTGAGCCCCAGAATAACACATTAGCTGCTGGGAACACCTTTTGATTTCTCTCCATAGTCACGTTTTATGTTCGGTTTCCCAGACGGAATGAACCAGAAATCATGCGTTTTTGGAAACAGATTTTTTCATAGGAAGGAACGAAAACACCCTGACTCGTCAGCGCTCTTGTCCGTGCCTCTGAACTCCCAGCCTTGTGTCATTTCAGCTGAATCAGAGAACAACATCCCAGTCACCTGCTTGGGGCGTTCACGTCTCCTGGCTTGTATTTTTGACTGAATAACAGCAATCCGTGAGCAGCAGCTAAAATAATAGAGCCCTGAAAAATGTCCCCCACCTCCCCGTCCCGCTTTTCTGGGCCTGTCTCCTTGCTCAAGGAGTAGGGAGGAAAGACACCAATTAATAGCGTGGATGAAAGCTGAAGGACAGACGGTTTGCTTGAGAAGAAAAGTGAACATTCTTGCTTCCTCATCTATGCCAACTTTGAACAGGGACAGCTGCTGCCACAGGTAAACACCACTATAGGGTTGGCCATGGCCCTAAGCTAGGTGTCACCGCAAGCCACAGGCCGGCACACGAACGCTGGCCTCTCCCCCATTCGCACAATTGAGCTCTTATCCTTAAACGAACTTTGTTTTTTGACCAGCTCACTAATTGTGATTGAAAACACCAGCTCCCCAGCAATGCACACGCATTGGAGTTAGCAGCAGCAAGACAGGCCCTAATTGCTCCATTTACATAAAAGTAGAAACATACAACTTCTAAATATAAATCTCTGGCACATCGTTCCTTTTGCAATTACAGTAAAATAAGGTACCACAGTTTCCCTCCCGGCTCCTTCTCGCAGCAAGCTGCTCCACCGGGTTCGCTAGTGGCTGCTCCTCGAGGCGAGAACAGAGCCATGCAAATGCTCCAGCGTGGAGTTGGGTTTGTGAAGTCGCCAGTAAATCAGGCCGCCTCCACTAGGTGAATAACGCGGTGGCAGCGGGCCACTTTGCTAGTGCAGTCGCTGGAGGACCGCGCTCTGCACTCAGAAGGGGGCAGTTAGCTGGTGCGCGAGCGCTCCCTGCTCGCCTCTGTCCGCGGGGAGCCAGTCGGCCCCTCCGCAGGTCCCGCTCCCTGACATTTGCTGTGGTTTCAGTCCCTGGCAGTGAGGGCTGGGTTCAGAGATTCCCAGCTGCACTCACTGAAGAGTGATTTTTTTTTCCCCTCCCTGAATTCTTTAGCTGCCAAAAGGGGGGAAAAATCAAGAGCTGCTCTTAAAAGAAGTTGCCCTTGCTGGTGCTCAGGGTAAAAATAGAGGCTGCCGCTTAGACCGGCTTGGCCCTGGCTCCAGGCATCCCGCTAGCTGGGCTCGAGCAGCGGCCGCGTTCCGGCGTGATCCCTGGAAGCTGCCAGCAGGTGCTGCTCAAGGTACAGTAGCAGGGCCGAGAAGCCGGGACCCGAAGGGCCTGGGGTGCGGGGAAGCTCCGGGGGAGGGGGAAGTGAAAGAGAAACCAAACCAAGGAAGGAGAAGTAGATTCTGGTCAGGACTGGGCTGACCAGCTTGTGCCCCGGGCCCTTGAGTTCCGCAGGGAAAAGCTGATTCCCAGTCTAGAATATTCCACAGAAGCTATTTTAACCTGCCTGCTTCCTCCACCACCCCCACCTTGATTTGCACCGAGCGAGGAGGCATTGCCACTGTGGTGCAGGTGGTTGCAGGGGGGTTGCAGCGCTGCTGGTAGGCTGGTCTGGCAGGTGGGCACTTGGTGGCATCAGATGGCCAGCGGAGTTTCAGAGTCACACTTGTGTTGTGGCTCCTCTGGTCAGAGTGCTGCAGATTTCTGTGACACCCGTGTTTAAGAAGAGCCACCAGGCTTCTCAGAAATAGTATCACTTATTATCTGACGGCTGCCCTTGACCCCCACAGGTTCATATTATGGATCCCATTTTATAGATGGGAGCACTGAGGCCTGAGTTTACACGGTGAGTGAGCAGAGGAACTGGGATCTGATCTGGGTTTGTTTTGTGCACCCCTGCCCCCATCACCTATACACACACACACACACACACACTACTTTGTGTGTGTGTAGGGGGGAGGGGATGTTTTCAGGACACTAGGGTTCATGTGTGGGGCAGAGGTGAGTTTAGATGCCCTGAAAGTCATTGACTCCACTAATTCTCAGCATGAAGGGTGGAGAAGTTCCTTTCTTATAAAGGGTTTGAGTTCACCCAGTGCAAAACTGAGGGGCAGGTTTGGAGTTCACCATCATTAATCCTATTTCTGTCTTTGCCACTCAGATTCACTCTCTTCCTCTACAACCTAATTATTTTTTTCCTACTTCATTTCTGCATATGCAGTTCTTAGAATACTCCTTCCCCCCATCCCCATGCAGCTCAGCACCCACACTTTCTCTGTATCTAGCCAAGAGAGACCCTCTTACACAGAAAACTTCTGGTGTCCTAATGGAACCTGCTTAAGCCACACATCAGGAGGCCAGAGCCTCTCTATTTTGCTTGCGGGCACAGTGAAAAGTTTATTTTATGCATGTTAAATCCTGCATACAAAACAACATATCTGGTCATATGGCTCTCATTAGCTCCCAATTTTGCACATTTTATCCAGCTTGTCATGAGAACTGGGCTTATGCTTCAACTATACTCCTTCAAACAACCCTTCACCATTCTTGTCAGAGGACTTCTTCCTCCTGTGTTATTTACCAGACTTGCCAACACCTCTCCCCACCCCCAAAAAGCCTGACCGGCTTTACCCCTATTTCAAGGAGTGTTCACTTCTTTTCATTAATCTCCTGTTACATTTGTAACAATTTAGAAATTATAGGAGTTGAAGTTCTAGTAAAAAAGAATGATGCATGAGGGTTTTTGTTGTTGTTGTTGTTGTGTGTGTATGTGTGTGTGTGTGTGTGTGGTTAGTTAGGATGGATTCTAAAGACCTGGGAAGGATACTTATGAAGTTCACTTAAAGAGAATGACTATTTCCAAAGTTCTTGATTTATGAAGCAGGCATTCAATTTCAAGATGTAAAATAATAGTGTGAGTTGGTTGGGGTGGGGGGGACAATCATCATATGATTATACAGATTTTCGCAATTTTTTCCTCAATGAAATAGCTTATTTAAAAAAATAAAATTAGAATCCATATAAAGAGCACTACCAATTTTCTTTCCTGAAAGAAACAATAAAATACTTTGTAAATAGAAGCAACTTCATGAAGTAACAGATGTTTTATGTAAAGACATAAAACTGAACCTGAATATAACGAGACGTGTGTGCGAGTAGTAAAAGAAAAGTTGAAAGTTGGACACACTCATTGAGACATATCTATTTGATTCCAATATTTTTCTAAAAGGTAGAGTAATTCTAGCCAGAGGTTTCACTGGCTCAGTGCATCACCCAGTAGTGTCTCAGAAGCCAGGAAGGGCTTTCCATTAGATAATGAATTATGAAATGTCTCACACTGGAAAAACCAGTCATCTGCTGATGTCATGCTGATTCCAACCAATCCCAAACAAAGCCCCAGCCCTCCTCTGTTTCAGTGGTACCAATGTGTGGTGTACAAATAAGTAGTACAGTATAAAACTTCACAGTGCCAATACCATGAAGAGGAGCTCAGACAGCTCTTACCACATGATACAAGAGCCGGCTGGTGGAAGAGTGGGGACCAGAAAGGTAATGCTTTTTAACTCTTACTTCTGAGCTCTTTACACATTCAAAGATAGGCTAGCTAGGAGGAATTTTACAACTAATTGGCATTTCCAATGTGCATTGTGATGTGTACCTTTTTATATTATTCAGGCAGGTTAATATAGCTTTTAATAGTCCTAGAGCATGCAAATAGATTATATGTTTATACAACCCACTCAGCACATATATACAAGTACATATGCCAAAGAGAAAGCTATTTTTAAGAGTTACATTCGCAAACAGTAAATTCAGGGAACACACACGTACTCAGATGCAGAGAGAATCCAAATATTGATAAGTTGCAGTTATCTAAATGCTGCTATTAGGACTCTCGAGTTGTTTAGAGTCATTAAACTTTTGGTTGTATTTCAGACTTTCTTGTAAAACTTAATTGGACTACAAAACGTTTTGGATACTGTATATGTGACTCCAAATAGGTGGATGATGTTAAGTATTATAGTACAAAGATGTTTTATAAAACCATTATAACACAAATGTCCCCTGCCTCCCCCATTCTCTTTCACCATCCCCGTAAAAAATATGAGGCTTTTTAGGCAATGTTGACAAAGTTTCAACAATAATGGTGGAGTAATTGATGTTTCTGGAGCTGAAACCCCAAGGGTGTTAGGTTACTTGTAACAGAAAAAGTCTTACAAATAGTTGTTTTGGAAAAGGAGACAGTATATACAATTCAGAGAGCATTGTTAACCTGTGCAGACTGTAATTTTAACTTAGTGTCATAATTTTCTTGCCCTCTTCCCCTTGCACTCAGATCTTATGCTTGTAGTAATGATATTTATTAACTCTTTCCACCTAAACTGCATTGCTTGACTATAATGCTATGAACACACTAGGTGTCAGATATAAGCTGAGTGTATCTTCAGAAACCAAGAGGGCTTATGTGTGGGAAAGAAACCGAGAGGGAAGGAACGCTTTAACAGATGGACCCCTTAAAGATTCTTCTGCAAGATAAAAGCAATAAGACAGAAAATGAAAAAAGGGGAGGGGGAAGAATTTTTTTTAAGCCTTAGAAAGGCATTGTTAAAAAATTCACATTTTTCTTTTTCTGTGCACACTAAAATCCATGATGATTTTATTTGCACTGTTCCTTTGAGGGAAGAAGAAGCAGTCAAGGAGGCTGTCTATGAATGCACTGGTCGGGACAGGCTTAGGGCAAGCTGAAAAAACTACCACATGACAGAGAAAAATAATTTGCCAATATATTTTAGAGAGTCTTTTCCCATAGGATCAGTTATTCAAGTCATACGAGTGCACTCTTTTTATAAAAGGATGTGGGAAAGGTCAAGAGAATTTTGCATTTTATCTGTGAAGTCCCGCGAGCAGTGGTAGGCTGTAATGTGTGAGAGTGAGTGGATCCCCGGCAGAAGGGGGCAGCTGAAGGCGACGGGGAGAGCGCTTCTGGGACTTGGGCTTGTGACAGGCTGCCTGCCCTCTGGTCCTTCAGTGCCCTGCTGCATTTCACAGTTGGGAAGAGTGGAGTGTATTATATGACCCCAAACAAAAGTTCCATTGCGCTCTCCTCAGATCGCCTGCCAGTGTTGATGACCTGAACATTTAAATATGAATGAATGGGGGGAAAGGACCATCTCCCCTGGATCCCATCAGGCCAGAACAATCCACTGGCCCGGGCACCCTCTGTTATCCCCGAGCTACTCTTCCCTGACCTCCACTACCTGTCCATTGGACCTCCCTGGTCAGGAGGGCATTTTACCACCTAGGGCTGTGGCTTGGCAGGGTGGAGGAGCGGTGGGAACAGACTTTTTCAATCAAGTCATCCCTGCTGATTGAGACACTGTGTTTGTTTGGGGTTTCTTTTCTCCCCTCCAAAAAAGGAAGAAGGTGAAACCAGGAGACTGGGCAGAGAAAGAAAAAAAAATAGTGAACAAAATTAGGAGAATTTATTTTAGAAGAGAAAGTAGAACCCCCGAAATTGGTGATATTTGAAGAGAGGTGTCTGTGAGGAAGCTAAGAGCAGAAGGAGAGCAGCCTGTCAGAAAACGGGCTGTCCCTCCCTCCCTAATCACAGCCCTACTCACAGCAAACTCCCTCCCTCTCCATTCACTCACTTACTTAGGGCCAATCCGTTCTCTCTCCCTCTCTCTCTCTCTCTCTCTCTTCCTTTCCCTTTCTCCCTCTCCCCCTCCCTTCCCTCCCTCTCTCCCTCTCTCTCCCCCTTCTTTCTCTCTCTTCTCTCCCCTCTCTCCTCTCTCCCTGTCTCTCTCTCCCTCCCATCCTCTCTCTGTCTCTGTCTGTCTCCCCCCCACCCTGTCTCTCCCTCCCTCCTTCCCTGTCTCCCTCCCTCCCTCCCTCCTTCCTTCCCTCTTACTCCGAGACAGTCAGAACTCTCCTCCCTGACAGCCACAAACCTACAGCACTGACTGCATTCAGAGAGAAACCTGCAAACAAAACTTCACAGAAAACTTTTTGTTCTTGTTCCAGAGAATTTGCTGAAGAGGAGAAGGAAAAAAAAAAAAACCAAAAAAAAAAAAAAAAAAAAAAAAAAAAACCCAAAAAAAAAAAAAAAAAAAAAAAAAAAAAAAAAAACCTGTGCGTGAGGGGGGAGGAAAAGCAGGGCCTTTTAAAAAGGCAATCACAACAACTTTTGCTGCCAGGATGCCCTTGCTTTGGCTGAGAGGATTTCTGTTGGCAAGTTGCTGGATTATAGTGAGGAGTTCCCCCACCCCAGGATCCGAGGGGCACAGCGCGGCCCCCGACTGTCCGTCCTGTGCGCTGGCCGCCCTCCCAAAGGATGTACCCAACTCTCAGCCAGAGATGGTGGAGGCCGTCAAGAAGCACATTTTAAACATGCTGCACTTGAAGAAGAGACCCGATGTCACCCAGCCGGTGCCCAAGGCGGCGCTTCTGAACGCGATCAGAAAGCTTCATGTGGGCAAAGTCGGGGAGAACGGGTATGTGGAGATAGAGGATGACATTGGAAGGAGAGCAGAAATGAATGAACTTATGGAGCAGACCTCGGAGATCATCACGTTTGCCGAGTCAGGTTGGTGCTGGCATTGGCAGGGGGTGGGGAGGGGTGGGGGGTAGGAGGGTAAAATATATTTCTTTGACAGTCCCAGGAGGAACTTCTTTTCCCTCCAGCTGGAAACTGCCTGGGAAGGTTATTAGTTATTAGGTGATGGTAGCGGACTAGCGGACGGAGGGCAGGCAGGGGAGGGGGAGAGGACTTTACAGAAAAGGAATTCTCGGTCGAGCTCTGCCTGGAGATGACTGGCTTACACTTGCTAAACTCAGCCGGTCACACAGAAAGGACGCTCGGGGCCAATGTTGAGCTGGAAGGCAGACTGTGAGGGGCTGCCTTGCCCTGCCTGTGAAACCAGATCTGAGCAGCCGGATGAAAGCTGCGGCATTTTCGGGTGCTTGGGGAGCAGAGGAGGCTTCCGGACCCCATCCAAGTTTTTATTGAGGGTAGAGGGGTGAGTGTGCCAGGATTGGAGTGGAATGGCACAGATGAAGTCACTCTCTTAAAACAAACCTTCCCCTTTAAAAGTCCAATCTGGGGCCACAGTAGAGAAGCAGAGCATATTTATGAGTGACAGTCATTTTTACCTTTAGAAACTGTCTATAAGTGCACAGGCACCACATTCAAGACAGGGAAGAGCTACTTTGGGGGACAGTTGTCACTGAACCAGCAGTTACTTTTGGGACACTGACTTTTGCTCTCTGAAAGAAAAAAAAAAAGAAAGAAAACAACCAGTTTTGTTCTTTCTAAAGTTACTAAGAGCTCTCTGCCAAGGAACGCAACCTTGACAAAGTACTCTCAGATACTATGCTGAACTCACTCAATCCTTAAGAGGAAGAACTTTCATAAATAGGTTCTAATCGTTGGCCCAGGACCACACTAACCTGTTGCTGAATAGCAATACCTGTCAAAAGCATGGGCCCATGGACTTGGAGCCAGGCTATTTTTATAGTTAAGTGACACAGATCATTTGCATGCCTGCAAGCCCATGCACGTCAGGCACACAGATGTGTTAATACCGTGTTACTTTCATGGTAATGCCAGGCTAAAGAACTGCATCCTTTGCCAACTCCATTTGAAAGGAATGCCATTGTTTTGTTTGGTAGAGCATATGGCCAGTAAAGTATGTGCAGGGACTCCCAGCATTTTTGTTTAAAAGTTTGCCGCAGCAGTATAAACAATTAAGGCAACACTCAGAATTTCCAATCCTGAAAACCTGTTGACTCAGATGTTCTGTTTTCAAGAAAGCCATGAAAGACCGGGGCATCTTTCTGGGGGTGCAGATAGCCTGCTGGCTGTGTGGCTTCCCCTTGCAGGAGAAGCACTGGTGTCCCACAAGCTTCCCAGTTTGGCTGTCTTACCAGAAGCCTCTTTCACTTGGGGAAGGTCCTACTTTCTTTCCCTAAAGCTCTTTCTTAACCCAGCCCCAAAAGGCATGATCATTAGGACTTTATCTTCTGAAGCTTTCTGAGGAAGAAAGCTAGGTTAGAACTTTTCAAGTTGACACCCATTTTTTTCTCAACTTTTCATGATGGGAAAAGATAAAAAAGAAAATATTTATGATATTTGGCTGCGCATGTGAAACAGATTTCAGTGGTCTAGAGGGTTGCTTCGTGTCTTTATATACCAACCTCCACACACGATGGATTCCATGACAGCTCCTATCCAGTTGCCTTTAACTATGTCATACGACTAAGTATACCTATGCCTTTGACCACTTTTAACCGCACGACTGTTACTAGCAATATGCCCCTCTTTCTGACTTACTGGACTTGTATAGCAAATCACTCTCTTAGCATTTAGAGATTTGGCAGTGAAAAAATTTGACCATTTACATTCTTGCTTATGTGTGGCCTTCCTTTCAGTGCCAGTCTTCTCTCAGTTGCATGAGATTTTGTCATTTTTTTACTTCTCGGTTAGGTGTTTAGTTTGAAAGAAAATAAGCGACTTTTTAAAAAGCGATTCATTGGACGTTCACGTTGAGTCAAGTTTAAGATTTGTAATGGGAAACTCCTGGTTGACTTTACAACTTGACTTTGAATTCTTAGAAAACGTTTATTACAATTGCTTCTTTTTCTCTGAGGGATTTCACACATCAACTTCAAGTTGATTTAATATAATTTCACATATTTAATGATTGCTACATGGACAGTCTACTCTTCAAGCAGAAAACCACGTGAGCATTTTGCTGCTGATTTTGCTAATCAAGGAAAAGATATTTATCATCTGAATGATTGTAGCAAATATATGAACATGAATAGCAAAGACATATGTCTTGCTGCTTTTGGAATAATTCAACTTTAATGACATTCCAACTATGTGGAATGTCAAGACTTTTGGAGAATAGAAAAGCCATGCATTTTTCTTTCCCTTATAACCATTTTGTGCAGCATAGAATCCAGACATTGTCACCCATGAGCATGCCACAAATGCAGACCCATAGCGGCCCCTTTCAACCTTAAGATTCTTCAATTTGAGGCTACGTTTACTTTTTGCCTTTTCTCTCCTTGATTGTTGGATAAAGCCAAGGCATGGCTATAGAAGTAGAGAGCCTGCGAAAGCTGAAGTGCCTGAGACTCTTTTAACTGAGTTTGTCCCATCCTGCTTAGGTAGAAAGTGCTTGATTTTTGTAAAGCTGATGCGAGTTGTTATTGACTAAACAGCAGGGAATCACTCTAAGGCTCTCTGAAATGTGTCCCAACCAACAAAAATGATTTTATTTTTATGTATGTCACATCACCCAAGATTTCTCACCAAGATTAGTGTGTTCTTTGCATGGCTGGCACAAAACCCTCAATGTTTACCTTCAGGCCTATAGAGTTCTTCACAAGGAAAGACAGAAGGGATGGGTAAAGCCAAGCTATAGCTATAAATGTCAATGAAGCTAAATTCAGTGGCCTTTTTGGCTGATACAGCTTATTTTTATTTTATTTTGACTCATGACAGTAGCTGGTCAATCAGTGCATAGTAATAATGTACCTCTGAGTCTCCATATGCTTTCAAACCTGGATATGGGTTCTGGTAATTAGCTTAGCAATTGATAGCACCTGTTGTAGAAAGACTAGGGAAAGAAAGACAAACGAAACACCAAGAAATGGATGTGCTCACGTAGCCTAGGTGTTGTTGAGTGCAACACATAAGTCTACCCCTTGGAGGATACTACGTGTGAAAGATTTGAGTTCGAAGTTTACACTGCCCAGACAGGGATCCAAGAAGCCTTGCTTGGATGACCATTTTCCCCACCCCAAGAAAGCCATCTCAAAATGGAGCTAACTCCCACCATTCCATGCCCATCTTCCGAACTTTTCTGTGAATCACCCATCCCTTAGGGATGTCTTTAGGGGTTACACGTTCTCTTCTGTGAATAATGGGGAAGAGCGGCCACAAGAGGGCGCGTTCCAAAGACTTTTGCTCCTTTTCAGTTTATCCAGGGAAAGGCAGTTGCGCCTACTGGAAGCACCCTGTCTGTAGCGCCCAGTAATCTTGGCGATTATCAGTTACCTCCTGCTCCCTCTTATTCTGCAGAAAAAGTTAGGAATTTATGAGATGGGAGAAGCATGACTACCTGTAATACATTAAATGAGACAGAAGGAAAGGAAATGGAAATTCTAGTGATACATGTGAACATTCCGGAGCTCTATGGAAGGCAGACGAGTGATAAATTTCAAAAGCAAACAAAGCAGAGCAGGGAGAAATGTGACCATGAATCATCAGCGATACTGATTTGCTCACAAGTCTCTCCCTAATACGGTCTCCCGGATCGTAACAAAAACATCTTCCGTCTCCCCTGATTTTGTTGCCTAGTTTTCCTGCCTTATCAACAGTTTCCACCAGCGACAAATGACAAGTGACTTCAAACAGGGAGGAAAAAGGTTCTTTCTTTAATGCCTTGTGGGAACATGGTGTTCAGCCTCTGAGGATGCGTTTGTTTCCGAACTGAGGGTGTGGAGAGAAATGGTGGGGAAAGATGGGGAAAGAGATTAATATAGTGGTCTGTGGCCTGTGCAGTGGATGGACTGGGCTGGGGGTGGTGGAGATGCCAGGGTGGAAAGTCCGTTGTAATATTTAAAGAACTGCAGTAATACCTTCCCAGGCACTTTTCTTGAAAACACATATTTATCTTGGCCCCTCTTCTGCTAAAAAATACTTGCACATGATCTCCTAGCTGTAGTTCAGAATTCTTCGTACTCAACTGGTTCCTAGGTCCAAAATCAAAAGTGCCAAAGTTCTTAGGAACTTTGGAAGAAGTCTCTGAAATTTTGTGGGTTGAACCTTAAGAATTTTTGCTACTTGTAGGAATCTAAAACCCCTCTCTTCTGAAATATTTAACCTTTTTCATCACCATTTTAATGGAAGAGGCATGGATGATGGATGTTTGTGGCTGGGCATTTATAAATCAATAAGGGACCCTAAGGAGGGACATTAAAGCTAAAAAATTAATCAAGATAATTTATGGCCAAACCTATAGTTCTACTGCAGGAAAGATCCTCTACTGTAGGTCAAAGGAGGAATAACCTTAAGACCTCACTTGCTGCTTTCTGTAGAAACCCCTGGAAGCAGTCCAAATGCAAAGTTAGAGCTTCAGAGAATGCACCCTGTAAATGGTAGTTGTGTATACCCTTACCATTGACTATACCATATCTAGGCACAGTGAAATCTTGATGAAGAATGGAAAATTAAAGGAACAGACACTTTTACAGGGAGGCTTCCCCAACCCCACCCCATGGTAAGTTTAAATATGTTCTGTAAACAACGAGGCTTTCCACATTCACATTAGAGACATAATTATTGCCCATATGTAAAAGAGCAACATATTTTAGGCAGGACCCTGGTGAGGAAAACAAAACCAAATCGAAACACTGCATGTGTGTGTTGCTTATTTAACTGAAAATGTTCATATACCCACAAATCTGAGATGCTGGACTTTTGGATGAGTCCATCATTTTGCATCTTAGTGTAGGGGGAGGGAACAACAAGGGGCTTAGCTGCTTAACCCTTGGCATGCCTTCATGATTGACTTATTCAAAACGTTTTGAAAGGAAAGGAAAGTGTGCTGCAAACACCCTTCCAGGTATCTTTCCTTCCAGCTTACACAGTCTCTCCTCTGTCCAATCCTTCCCACCCGGCAGCATTTCAGAGGTATTCCCTGTGAGGTACGAATTTTCTCTTTGCCCATTTTTCTGCACCTCTTTTTCTCTCTCTTTGGTATGTGTCCACCGAGCTCATAGAGGTTTAAGTGATGAAATATTATCACCCACATGGGTTTGCGTGGGACTTTCTTAGTGAATTACTCAGGCAGAGCAGGCTGTGATACAGCCTTGCTCACAAGCCTCAGGAGGGAAAAAATAGCACAGAGGATGAAAAGAATATTATCAGAGAGTAGGTAATGAAAGGTTAGCAAAGCAACCAGCTATATCTGGCTAGCTAGGTAATAGTGCAGGAACCTAGGTCGCACCTGTACAAACTAATGCAGAACCTGCTCACGGCGCATTATGGGAAGGCTTTCATTTCAAGATTTTACAGCATGAGATATTTAAGTGAAAACTAAAACTGATTAGAAATTGATCCTGAACATCCCAGCCTTAGTCAACCTTCCCTTTTCCAAATTGTTATGCATGGAGGTTGGAGGATTGGGGCATCTTGAAAGTGTCACTGCAGTATAGCCATCTCTCTCAGGTAATATAAAGATAAAGGGAATATAACAAATTGACCTGCTATTTATTATATTTTTCATACCTAGGACATTCTGAGGCTGTAATATATTTCTGAAGCCTGCAGCCCTGATAAACATCAATCCCACGTCAGTTTCCAGCAGTCTTATCTCCCCACCCCCTTCTGCAATGAAAGCTAATGTAAAAGAAAGAAATATGCACTGCTTAATAAGTCAGAATACAATAGAACTTGTAAAATGTACCTGCATATAAGGTAGACATTAGGAAGACTTGAATCTCTCTCTTCCCCCTGTTCTCCTGAGCATTATGGCAACAGCATTTTCATGTAATTAGATCTGTTTTATTTTTTTTCCTGATAAAATATCATGCAATATACAAATAGCAATTCCAGAAATGGACACCAGGAGAAGGAGGCGACAGGCATGTCAATTAGTAGGGGGAAAATCCAAATGTCAGAAATATGGGGGAGAGAGAAAGCACGCAGGCAGTGGATGCAAATACAGGGAACAGAGTCTTTCAATTCAGATAATTAAATGGATGCATAAATCAGCGCCCGTGCCTCTCCATAATACGCAGGCGATGCCATGCAGTTAATTATCAGCCAAGACCAGCATGAAAGTCATTTTATGATGACTCTCTGATCCTAATATAACAGCACCTGACAGATTGAGCCCCCTCTAATGAGTACTCTCTTTGTACAATCCTCTCTCAGGAACACTAAATCATTTGCTTCCAAGTACAGCTGCCTGTGAAGAAGGGGTGGGGCTAGATCATGCATCAGAAACCTGCTCTTGTGAAATGAGGGGCTGTCCTGTAGGCTGTGTGACTAGAAGCCAGCAGCCTCAGCCTCTCTAACCCTACAAAAGCAATTTACACGCGGCTGTCCCTAATTCTAGTCAGCCAACTAACCCTCCCTCGGCACCCCCACCCAAACATCTGGATGTTATTCATGGAAAGTCCACTTCATGCAGGTCAGCACTGCTGTCCATCGGCCTTCACCCTGACCCCTTCTGGCAGGTGTGGATGAGAGCAGAGTAGATCCCATGGGGACGAGTTACCCAAACCCAGCGAGCCTCCCTATGCGGGGTACTAGTCAGATGCTCCAGTTTCACACTCTTTCCTGGAAAAACAAAACCCAACCTTGTGCCCTCTGGGTTCTCTAATTTAGCAGCTACTATCTCTCTGTTTTTGGAGTGACACCCTGTGCAGTTTAGAATTTCAGAAGCTGTCCCGCGTAGAGGCAGAAGGGAAAACAGCAGGTAGCTTGTTACCATTCTCCATGGGGCAAGGCAGATGTGCCCACGCTGGAGGTAACCTGCACACCCTCCAGGCCAGTTATCCGAGGCTTGGGAGGTTTTTGGTCTCCTCCTAAGGCCTTGGCAGGACGCTGCCACCCTAAAATCAACGGCTGATTGCCTTTTTAGATTTAAATGATTAAGCTCTGTTTCTGGGAATCTTCTTCTCTTTACTTTGTTAAGAAACAAATAACAACAACAAACCTCCACCAATTCTTAGCAAAGGGGAATATACAATTCAGATTTTGAAAAAATAAGTCATCATGCTTCCTAAAATAAGACAGCTTCTCCCTCTAACTGCTCTCTGCTCTGGTATTCTATCTAATCATAAACCCAGCTTTATTATTCATTTCAACTCCTGCCAAAGACATGAGGTCGGAGTCAGAGGAACTCCCCTTACCACCACCACCACCATCATCATGGCCAGCATCCTCGTAAGTTTATAGAAAGATGCCAGAGAACCTTTCATATCCATCTGCAGCCCTGCTTGGCCCTTGCCTCAGTGAATTTACCACTATCATAATCACAGTGTGCAGAGTGTGTTAAATTAAGAACAGAATCTACAGTACGCAATGCACAGAAAAGCCTGCCTTCTGCTGCAGAGAACTTGAAACTGTGCCTAAAATTTATAGTACCGTAAACATCTCAGGGCCTCGAGTGATAAGTATGGCTGGATTTCCGTTAACTATAGAAATTCAGGCAGGGAGATCCTCCCAGGGAGTTGCGAGTTCTAAGATGAACTTCTTGAAGATTGTTCACAGATTTGATTTGTGCATGGGATGCATGTACAGCGGACAGTTGTAAGGAGGTCCATGGTCAGGGAAAAGAGGGTATGTTTCCATATGCCACCAAGTGGGAAAAAAGGAAGTGAGGGAACATATTTGATTAATCAAAACATTTTAGTTTGGATACCTGCTTTCATAGTAATTGTTGCTGCGTCATTAAACATACAGGTGCTTATGAAAAGAGAAGGAAATAGGTGACTTTCAAATTTTAGAGTTAGGCTAGAACTGAGTGGTTGCTAAATTCAACTGTCCTGACAATGTGGGAATTTCCTGTCCATTAGCAGCGATTGCTATTTGACATATGTTTCTGGTGCTCATTAGGCTGCACTCTAATGGGTCAGAGGCAAATATTGGGGATTCAGAGGCGCAAGGTGGCTCGCTTAATTTAATAGAACTCAATGCTAAGGACGCCTCCATTTGTTAATAAGTAATCAAGTCATTGCCTACTTTCTGCTGAACACTAGACTATGATAGTGACCTTAGACCCTGGGCATTCTAAACCAGGCTGGCAGGAGGGTGGTGGTGGAAGTGATGTGAAGGAAGCCTCCTAGAGGAAGTGTTGTCCAAACAATCTGAAAATTGAAACATTATTAAAGGCAGCACTAAGGGTGCTGTGTTGGAGTTGGGGCAGGAGCACTTGAGGCAGAAGGAACAGCAGGTATCACTGCCTGCGGGTGAGACAGGGGGTGGAATTCTCAAGGCCTTACACCCCAGAGACCAGGACTGGGCAAGAGCTGGCATTCAAGGAAGGAACAGCATGTACAGAGCCCAAAGTCCCAGGAAATTTCTGTTGGATACTGAGAGCAATAGGAATTCCGTAAAGGACTTTCAAAAAGTGATGTGATGAGATCTACCTGTGAGAAAGATGCCTTTGGCTGCTTCATGGAGAAATGACTGGAGGGGAGGCCTGCCTTGGTGTTGCAGAGCCAAAGTAAAGAACATGCTGCTGCAGTGACCCAGCAAAGAGGTGATGGGGGAGGAATCAGGCTCTGACAGGGGAAGAGGAGGCTGACTCAGTGTGTCCCAACTGCACAGACCTACATAGCGAGGCGAGGCCAGGGGCTGCATTTTTGTCTGAGAATAATATTTCCTTAGCTCTCTAGAGCTTACAGTGTCTTTTCGTTTATGTTATCTCAGTTGATCTTCCTCAATCTGTGAGATAACAGGTCGAAGGTCCTTATTCATTCCTATTTTATAGAAGATGAAACTTAGGTTAAGCAATTAGTCAATAGACACAGACTCACAGGCCCTCTTCATTCTAAAGCAAGGGTCCAAAACCTTTTTTCTATAAAGGGCCAGAGAGTAAATGATTTACGCCTTGTGAGCCAGAGAGTCTGTTGTAGCTACTCAGCTCTGGGTTATTCTAGTGCAAAAACAGCTGTAGGCAGCATGTACAGAAATGAGCTTAACCATGCTCCAACAAAACTTTATTTACAGGCACTAACATTTAAATTTCAGACAATTTTCACATGTCACAAAATATCACTTTTCTTTAACCACTTAAAAGTATAAAAACCATTCTTAGTTTGCAGGCAGTACAGAAACAGTTTCCGCCCGTGGGCCGTCATTTGCTGACCCCTGTTCCAGAGGATCTATCACAGAAGACTCTTGCTTGCCTGAAATTTGTGAGTGCATGTAAATGTTGGAATTAATAGGTGTCACTGTTTTCTCTTATGCTGTCTTTTGTCTTCAGGAACAACCAGGAAGACCCTGCACTTCGAGATTTCCAAGGAAGGCAGTGACCTGTCAGTGGTGGAGCGTGCAGAAGTCTGGCTCTTTCTAAAAGTCCCCAAGGCCAACAGGACCAGGACCAAAGTCACCATCCGCCTTTTCCAGCAGCAGAAGCACCCGCAGGGCAGCTTGGACACAGGGGAAGAGGCCGAGGAAGTGGGCTTAAAGGGGGAGAGGAGTGAACTGTTGCTCTCTGAAAAAGTGGTAGACGCTCGGAAGAGCACCTGGCATGTCTTCCCTGTCTCCAGCAGCATCCAGCGGTTGCTAGATCAGGGAAAAAGCTCCCTGGACGTTCGGATTGCCTGTGAGCAGTGCCAGGAGAGTGGCGCCAGCCTGGTGCTCCTGGGCAAGAAGAAGAAGAAAGAAGAGGAGGGAGATGGGAAAAAGAAGGGTGGAGGTGAAGGTGGGGCAGGAGCAGATGACGAGAAGGAGCAGTCGCACAGACCTTTCCTCATGCTGCAGGCCCGGCAGTCTGAAGACCACCCTCATCGCCGGCGTCGGCGGGGCTTGGAGTGTGATGGCAAGGTCAACATCTGCTGTAAGAAACAGTTCTTTGTTAGTTTCAAGGACATCGGCTGGAATGACTGGATCATTGCTCCCTCTGGCTATCATGCCAACTACTGCGAGGGTGAGTGCCCGAGCCATATAGCAGGCACATCCGGGTCCTCACTGTCCTTCCACTCAACAGTCATCAACCACTACCGCATGCGGGGCCACAGCCCCTTTGCCAACCTCAAATCATGCTGTGTGCCCACCAAGCTGAGACCCATGTCCATGTTGTACTATGATGATGGTCAAAACATCATCAAAAAGGACATTCAGAACATGATCGTGGAGGAGTGTGGGTGCTCATAGAGTTGCCCAGTCCAGGGGGAAAGGGAGCAAGAGTTGTCCAGAGAAGACAGTGGCAAAATGAAGAAATTTTTAAGGTTTCTGAGTTAACCAGATAAATATAAATTAAAAAAACAAAAAAACAAAAAAACAAAAGTAAATGGAAAACAAAACCTGATGAAACAGATGAAGGAAGATGTGGAAAAAAATCCTTAGCCAGGGCTCAGAGATGAAGCAGTGAAAGAGACAGGAATTGAGAGGCAAAGGGAGAATGGTGTACCCTTTATTTCTTCTGAAATCACACTGATGACATCAGTTGTTTAAATGGGGTATTGTCCTTTCCCCCCTTGTGGTTCCCTTGTGAGCCTTGAGTCAACTAATCTAAGTCTGCAGTAGTGTGGACTAGAGCAACCCAAATAGCATCTAGAAAGCCATGAGTTTGAAAGGGCCCGTCACAGGCACTTTCCTACCCAATTACCCAGGTCATAAGGTATGTCTGTGTGACACTTATCTCTGTGTATATCAGCATACACACACACACACACACACACGCACACAGGCATTCCCACACATTGCGTATATACACATGCTGGTAAAAGAACAGTCGTGTGCAGGTGGTCACACTTCCTTTTTCTGTACCACTTTTGCAACAAAACAAAACAAAACAAACAACATTAAAAAATTGAGAACAAGTATGGAAAGAATGAAAGATCAAGGAAAAAAGAATACCAAGTTACATTTCGTTAAGGTGCTTATGATCTTAGAACTATGCAACCTAATAGGTTTGAAACTGTTTACCTGAGAGAGAACAAAAGAGAGACTTTTTTGTATTGGAAGTAATCTGATTAATTTTATTTTCTTCAAGGAGAGATACTTGAAAGGAATATGTTTGTCCATCTGTTGGATCCAAACATTTCTATATTTTGTAAATGTTGTTGTTGTTTTTTTTTAATCGTTTACTATTTGCACTACAATGGTGTTTGACCTGTCTAATCCTTATTTAACAAGTATTTTCTTTGAGTGGGGGTGGGGGTGGGGTTTAAGAGCTGCACTTAATGTGAGCTATAAAAGAACTGCTACAGCACACAAAATAGCTATTTTTATTATTATAATTATAATTATTATTATTATTTTGTACCTTAAAAAATAGACACATACACCAAAGACATTTGTGTGAGCCTTTAAACAGTCTGTCTGTGGTTGGTATCATTCACCATCAATGAGTCAGGGGTTGGGATTCAAGGCTGAGTAGTGTGGATTGTGTTCAGGCTTAAAAGACCTGAGAAGTTTGGTTTTTGACTCCTTTTACATCCATGAAACAGGACATTTCATACTGGATGTACAGTAGTTGTACACTGTTGGATATCAAGTTCAATCAAATTCATGGAACTACATGCTTGTATGTGTATATATACATTGCTTGTGCATATGCATATCTGTATGTATATATACATGTATTGTACCATGTCCATACACATTTTAAGCACTTCAGGCTGTCATTTTTTAATGTTCTTAAAGCAATGAATGTTTGTGTGCAAAACACAGTATTTTTAAGAAGGATAGGCTATAGTTTTTGCTTTTACTCTGAACTAGGTGGGCACATTTCAAAATTCGGATGGGAAAAGCCTGAAAATTCCAGTGAATATTCAGCAAGGCCCTCTTTTGTTGTACAGGGATCAAATTTCCTCCTCTTTTTTGTGCCCCCTCCCACTTCTACAAGTTTTCCCCTATGGGGAAAACAGGATGATAATCAAAACTCTGGGCTGAAGTTTTTCCAACTTAGTGTCTACTGGAATCAATCTTAAATCAGAAGCTTTTCAGAAAATATAATATTTAGGTCAGAATTAGAGTTAAGTGTATTTTTAAAAAATGATTAAGGCTTGGTTGTGAGAAATATTACCTGTACCAGCTGGGAAAAATAATGTCGCCACTAACTAAAAGATAATTAATTTGGGAGAAGGTGTTAAGAGAGGGAGAGTAAGGAAGAGAACAGTTAAGAAGAGGCAGAGATGAGGGCAGTAGTAAAAAATCTCTAAATTTTTAATTTATAGCCAAAACCCTTCATGTGTAAATTTGTATTGATTCAGATGCAGAAAGGAAAAAAAACAACAACCTTTGTTTTATAAATATCAAAGTACATGCTTAAAGCCAAGTTTTTATCTAGTTTATTCTAGTATTTAGCTTGCCTAGAATAGCTAATAAATTATTCATGTATGTGCTTTTGAAAATACAGAGCCTTATTTTTACAGACTTACGTGAAGTTGGCAAATATTTTGAAAAAAGGAAAAAAGTTTCTAATAATTGGGAACAATTACATTAATTAATATTTTGTAAAATATTGAAGCTTTTAGCCCTATGTCAATTTGTAGATTAAAATAAATTAATTATAGGAAAGGAAGATATCAGTGAGAAACCAAAGATTACAAAAGGTGGTTTAGCTTTCCTTGAAAAATATACTCAGTTGGTATACTGTAACACTTGGCTGTATGTAGGCAACGTCACTACAGGGCAAATACACTTACTGTGTTTTAGAGGCCGCCCTTTCTTATGCAGAAAACACAATATGCACTGCATGAGAAGCTTGAGAGTGGATTCTAACCAAGGTCTATTGACCTTGGATGTCATGCATGTGGGAAGGTGGGTGTGGTGAGAAAAATGTTAAGGTGAGAGTAGATGGCCACGTTCAACTTTACAAAATTTCATGGAAAACTGGCAGTATTTTGAACTGCATCTTCTTTGGTACTGGTACCTGCAGAAACAGTGTGAGAAATTAAGTCCTGGTTCACTGTGCAGTAGCAGAGATGGTCAAGGATATGGAAAAAGCAGAAATTTGCAAAGAAAGCTAATACCCATGTATAGTTCCCATTCATCTCAAATACATCTGCTACCTTTTTAAGCTAAGTCCTAGACATATCGGGGATAACATAGGGATTGATTAGTGACCACAGTTATCAGAAGCAGAGAAATGTAATTCCATATTTTATTTGAAACTTATTCCATATTTTAATTGGATATTGAATGATTGGGTTATCAAACACCCACAAACTTTAATTTTGTTAAATGTATATGGCTTTGAAATAGAAGTATAAATTGCTACCATTTTTTGATAACATTGAAAGACAGTATTTTACTATCTTTAATAATCTTGGAAAATGCAAGCCCTGTGAACAATCACTCTTTCACTTAGCAGCATGAGGCCAAAAGTAAAGGCTTTAAATTCTAACATATGGGATTCTTAGTAGTATGTTTTTTTCTTAAAACTAGAGTGGCTCTATCTTAGCTTACTATCTCCTCGCTCTTTCTCTAAGGCTAAACTCTAGGCTCTTAAAAATCTGCCCACACCAATCTTACAAGCTCTGAAAAGGATTTGTCTTCAAATATCTTTTAATAGTAATATGTATTTTATGGACCAAATTGACATTTTCTTTTTTTTTTCCAAAAAAGTCAGGTGAATTTCAGCACACTGAGTTGGGAATTTCTTATCCCAGAAGACCAACCAATTTCATATTTATTTAAGATTGATTCCATACTCCATTTTCAAGGAGAATCCCTGCAGTCTCCTTAAAGGTAGAACAAATACTTCTTATTTATTTATTTTTTCACTATTGTGGGATTGGACTTTTAAGAGGTGACTCTAAAAAACAGAGAACAAATACGTCTCAGTTGTATTAAGCATGGACCTATATTATCATATTCACTTTAAAAAAATGATTTTCTGTGCACCTTTTGGCAACTTCTCTTTTCAAGGTAGAGAAAACTTAGTCACCCTGAAAACCCACAAAATAAATAAAACTTGTAGTTGTGGGCAGAAGGTTTGGGGGTGGACATCGTATGTGTTTAAATTAAACCCTGTATCACTGAGAAGCTGTTGTATGGGTCAGAGAAAACGAATGCTTAGAAGCTGTTCACATCTTCAAGAGCAGAAGCAAACCACATGTCTCAGCTATATTATTATTTATTTTTTATGCATAAAGTGAATAATTTCTTCTGTATTAATTTCCAATGGGTTTTACCCTCTATTTAAATGCTTTGAAAAACAGTGCATTGACAATGGGTTGATATTTTCTTTAAAAGAAAATATAATTATGAAAGCCAAGATAATCTGAAGCCCGTTTTATTTTAAAACTTGTTATGTTCTGTGGTTGATGTTGTTTGTTTGTTTGTTTTTATTTTGTTGGGTTTTTACTCTGTTTTTTTGTTTTGTTTTGTTTTTTTGCATACTACATGCAGTTCTTTAACCAATGTCTGTTTGGCTAATGTAATTAAAGTTGTTAATTTATATGAGTGCATTTCAACTATGTCAATGGTTTCTTAATATTTATTGTGTAGAAGTACTGGTAATTTTTTTATTTACAATATGTTTAAAGAGATAACAGTTTGATATGTTTTCATGTGTTTATAGCAGAAGTTATTTATTTCTATGGCATTCCAGCGGATATTTTGGTGTTTGCGAGGCATGCAGTCAATATTTTGTACAGTTAGTGGACAGTATTCAGCAACGCCTGATAGCTTCTTTGGCCTTATGTTAAATAAAAAGACCTGTTTGGGATGTATTTTTTATTTTTATTTTATTTTATGTCTTATTTGTTTTCTACGATCAACTTTGCACACATATTGACACATCCTTTGCTGGGTGATAATTTTGTTTTTACTGTAATTATCCAGAAGAGGATGAGAAACAGACTGAATGTGGGAGAGAACAAAAGCTGGAGTGAGAGAGCTCAAGTAGAAAAAGAATAGATATTGCCATGGCAGAGGCTGTTAATGGGCTGCAGATGCTTGGATCAGCAATATTTATATTTTATTCTTTTGTTGATTTCCCATTTCTTCAAGTGTAGTGGCAACTACTCACAGGAAATAAAGAGATATTCATTCCTTCCCTCCTTCTTTCCTTCTTCCTCCTTTCCTTTCCAGTTAGAGAACTGGAAATTCATGGAGCAACTAGGGCTAGAGAACTATATACCTGGGGAAAAAATGTACTTAGTCTTATTACTGGGACCAACAGAGTTGGAATTTGGAATTACAGAAGTAAGGTCAAACATTAATTGATAGGTCGACCTTTTCTTCTATAGTTTTTCTCTATTATCTGTGCCCATCTCAGAGTTTATATGGAGAAAGTAAGTTCCACAACTGCTCATTTGGACCGGGAATATCCCATGTATCGCCTCATTTAATATTCACATATCATCGTTTTAACCACCCTGCACAGTAGGTGTTATTGCTGCTTTTACAGATGAATCTGAGGCATGGTTGAGTAACATTAATTGGAATTAAAATTCCAACCCAGGTCTATATTCAAATCTAAAGTTAATTTTCTTTTTGTTCTTCCATAATTGCATTTTTGTGTTAATTTTCTTGTGTAGTGAAAAAAAAGGGGTGAGTGGACTGAGTGCTGAAGTCACTTCTAACGTTTTAACACAGAGACACTTCATACCCACCAGATAGTTCACTGCACTTATCTTGAAGTGAAATGCCAAGTTCATGTAAATTTATACTAAACCCTTTTTACTTTAGCAGGAAAGTTTTGATTTTTAAGTTAGAAAATGGGAATTGTTAGTTTTGCTTTATATGTATTACTTTGTCTTATCTTGCCATTCTCATATTTTGCTAGGGGTATTCCAAAGTACTTTATTTTACTTTGTGGGCAGTGGGACATTTGTGTGTGTGTGTATGTGTGTGTGTGCCTGCAGGTACACACATGAGCACTTGCATTAGCCTTTATTTCCTGCCAAGTTTAACAATGAATACATTTTAGGGATGAAGTAAAAACTTCACTGAATTATAAACGAGTAACCTTGTAATGAAGTTTATATGGATATTATCATAATCAAGGTGAAAATTACTGAAAGAAAAAGTGAGGTATAGAAAAATACTTTGAATATGCATATATATGTATATATATACACACTTACATATACATGAAATATATGAATATGTGTGTGTATATATGATATCTGTACACATACATATGGGACTGAGAAAGAGAATGTGTCATCATTTAACATCAAAATCCATTTCATATAGGAGTTTAATCCTTTCTTAGAAAACAATTGTCTGAGGAGTCGTACAGATGGAAAAAAGGGAATAGAACAGTGTAATAATTCTTTTTTTCTATCAAATCAAGTGCCAGCTCCTTTAATAGTATTCCAGTGTTTCTACATTAATCCAACATCAAGTCTTCTTTCAGCCATAATAAGTCAGGATTCATTAGAAATTCTCCATTACACCCTTTTAGGCTTTTGTTAATTGTTCTGTAATTAGTGCCTACAGTAAGAAAAACAGGAAAGGCAAACTGTCCCCAAGCAAAGAACTGTCACAGAGCTGTTTCAGGCTTCTTAGAAATGAACAATTGCCCTGTTTGATGATGTCCAACTTCAAGAAGAGCCCATAATCCTGAGCGTTCCACCATGACTTCAAATTCTCTCAACAGATACCAGAGAAGCATTTTTCTTGCAGAAAACTTGGCAGTTGAAATCTGGAGATGGTTTTGGGAAATATTAGGCCAACTGAGTGAGCAAAAATGATGAAGAATGTTTTTTGGTTTAGCTAACTTCTCCTCAGGAAGACGTCAGGGGAAGTGTTGAGAGAAGGTCCCATCATTGTCAGAAAAGAGCAATGAGCCACCTAGGGCTAGAGTTAATTTCCTACTATCATTCTTGCTGTCATGGTGGTGGTGGTGCCTGCATCACTGTTATGCGGCAGACCCCATGTTCTAACACAAATACTATAATGTGGCAACAAAAGTTCCCATGGAATACACCTTTCATTAATGAAGTTTTATCAACACAGTTGAGTTCCCCAGCCTAAACCATTTAAAAAGTTTGGTGCTTACATGGGATAAAGGCAGTCATTAAGGGGAAACTCTTCCATTGTGAAAGGAAGAAAGGAAAAAAGAAAGAAGGAAAAAAAGACAAACCGTGCTAATCTATGCCAGAAACAGGCAGGCCTAAGGCAGGAGAATGACAAAGCATTGTGCTTCAAAGTGTTTATTGTTACAGCTTCCAACCACTTTGAAGACAACCATCAAACCCTCCTAAATGAAACCAAGAAGGCTTCTTGCCATTGATGTGACAACAAATGTTTGTGTTTCATGGCAGATCTACTTATCCCTCAAAGACTCTAAGTTGTCAGTACATAGGATATGTTTTAAAGATAAAGCTAATTTTCCATCTAAGTAATCGTATCCTAAATGTGATCTAATTGCCAACCAGATGAAATGCTTAGGTTCTCTCAGTGGCATACATTTAGTAACTATTAATATACCAGATATGATGGGGTTCACACTTCCGAAGTCAACTAACTTCTATGTTCTCAAAAGAGTGAATTTAAACCAGTCTCCATCAGATCATGGACTAGCCCATACTGCCATGAAGTTACTAATGGCCTCAGATTAAAAACATGGAGTAGGAAAACAGTCCTTTCCTTTTGGGCTTTGGATAATAAGATATGTATTACAATTAAAAATCTAGCTAATTGGGCTGATTGAATCATTAATTTAACCACTGTATGAAAACATTCTGGGGTAGAGGACTTAAGAGTGATCCACAAGCTAAACACGGTCAAGGTTAACAGATAGGGTGGCTTTTTGATTGCTTTAAAGAGGAATGGACAGCAAACATTAGCTGGTCCAATCAATGTTCCCAGCAAGCCAAGTGTCAGCAGCTTCAAAGAAAACAAGACAAGCTTGCCTTCCTTTTCCTAAGACAGCAAGTTCCCAGTCCGCCACCTGACCACCCCAGCTTACTCCTGCAATTAGGCATCACCAGTGAGTGAGAAAAGGTGATAGATGAACAGCTTTTATCTTTGGGCTTTAAACATTTTACAAAACAGGGAATGTAACCCTAACCCATTATTGTATTGAACAAGCACACATTTATGATTCTGACTCAATTCATCCATCACCCAGAAGACTGATTTTCAAAGTAATAAGCCCAGAATTGATAGTAGATGGATTAAGCACTGAAAGTAAATTTTATGGAAAAAAAAATCCCTGTAATAAACACACCATTCAGATGATCATATATGGGAAAATAGTAGATGCAATCTAGGAGCGATGAGGCCAAGATCAAGTGCCTTTCTCTATCCTCTACTGTAACTTAGATGTGTCAAGGAATAGTCTGATGAAGGCATGGCCTGGCCTTTGGGAATCAAATTGCTTGAGATTTCGGCCAGGTGAGGTGATCAGGCCTGTAATCCTAGCACTTTGGGAGGCCGAGATGGGCGGATCACTTGAGGTCAGGAGTTTGAGACCAGCCCAGCCAACATGGTGAAACTCCGTCTACTAAAAATACAAAAATTTGCCAGGCATGGTGGCGAGCTCCTGTAATCCCAGCTACTCAGGAGGCTGAGGCAGGAGAATGGCTTGGACCTGGGAAGTGGAGGTTGCATGAGCCCATTGCACCACTGCACTCCATCCTGGAGACAGAGCAAGATTCCGTCTAAAAACAAAACAAACAAAACAAACAAAAAAAACAAATTGCTTGAGGTTTTGTGTTGTTGTATTCCTGAAGAAGTAGGTGCCAGGAGAAAATAGGGTAGGGAAAGTCACATCCTCCACCAGTCAGGCTTCAAGGACTTATGCCCAGACCAGTAGAGAGACGGGCTGCAGGCAGCAATGGAAGAATCCTTTTGCATCAAGAACTCAATGTAAAGGGGTCACTCTTGGTCCCCAGGTAACAAATTGTGATACTCTTTGGGAGAGGGGAACATTTTCTCTGATTTTGCTTCAAAAACAGCATCATGGATGCTGCATGAAGAATAGGAAAACAGCTTT
This sequence comes from Rhinopithecus bieti, assembly GCF_001698545.2. Taxonomy (NCBI): domain Eukaryota; kingdom Metazoa; phylum Chordata; class Mammalia; order Primates; family Cercopithecidae; genus Rhinopithecus; species Rhinopithecus bieti. The sequence goes on along the minus strand of NW_016804232.1, from coordinate 3,374,596 downwards.
GGGGGATCTGGGAGAATGGATTTTCCCCAGATTTTGGCATTCACAAGGTATCCCCTGGAAGTAGTGGTGGTGTGATGGATCTCCATGAGAGTGGGGCCCACGTGAGATGCCTGAGGGTTCCCAGACATAAGTTTAGGGATGGGGTATGGAGCTGACTAAGGTCTGTCTGTTGAGGCGGTGAGGCAAGAGCTAATGAAATTGGGTCCATTTCACTTAGTATAACCTTGTCTGCTTTTACAGACTTGTAAGAGTGGAAGGAACTCCATTTACAGTAGAATCGCACACAGTGACACAGAAAAGTGTGGTAGGTCCTTACGGAATGTTAGTTGAACCCAAATCAAAAAAAAAATACAAAAGAATTTGTCTTACAAATGGAGATCTTTACAAGCAACTCATGTTTTGGCAATTTGAGTGATGAACCTTAGTCAATTTGAGGGAGATTTTGTGTAAGAAATGAAGCCCAGGAAATAATATCTATGAATTACTGAAGAAAGGAGTTAGACAAAGTTAGGATCCAGACTTGGAAACAGTGCCTCCCTGACTAGGGTAGCTGAGAGACACTATCTACAATGTGTATGAGTATACCACATAATTATTTTAAAAACTCCTATGATGGTATTATGGGCTGGGCATTGTTCTGAATGTTTAAAGCCTTATAAAAACTCTATGAGGTAGAGCTTCTGCCCTGGCTTTTCAAAGGTGGATCTTAGCCACCATTCCATAGGTTAGAAAAACAAACTGTTTTGGCAAAGAGTAGTGCAATAACTTATCCAAAGTCAAACACCTATGATGCGACAGAGCTGGGGTTCAAACCCTGGGAAGCCCTTTACCAGCCATTGACCTTCAGCCATTTGTCCTACTATAGTCCACCAAAAGCATGATTCCTGCTCCCATAAGTCTGCTGATATCACAACTGCGTCCTTCCACTTCGATATATAATTTGCATATTTACAGCTGATACGGCCAACTACTTATCTGGCTGGTATTCTACAGAGAGGAGGCACTGGCGAGGAGGAAAGAATGCTGGACAATGAGTCAGGAAATCCAAGCTTTATCTTTTCTCAGTCACTAAATAACTCTGTCACTAAGTTACATTTACATTTTTCATTTCAATGTCCACATCTATAAAAAAGGCAGAGTGAGACTCTCTCAAGTGTGGTTCAGCCTTAAGACACTAAAATGCAAAGTAGCTAGACATGGATAAGACATGGATCTCTTGGACACAGCTTCTGCATCTCCCTTTGTAACAATAGATCTTATCACAAGGACCTACCTAATCATCAGACATATTTTTAAATGGACAGTTACTGTGTGTTTGACGTCCCAATAAGTACTTGTTGTCGTAACAGCAACAACAGTAAAATATTTGACTTCAATACTTGCTGTAGGACAAAAACAATTGTCAAGACAATTCAACCAAGTTGACTAGAAAAATTACTGCCGAATAACCCATGTTGCTTTTAAAGAAGAGATTAAAACAAAGAGATGAGGTTTGAATACATGAAATGTGTTTCACACTAAGTTATGATTAGACAGATATGTTCAGATACAGCTTTCTATTTTTGGGGGGGCGTGTTGTCCAGCTATCTTTTGCTTGTGTTTCTATATTTCTGGGTTTGTGTTTCACTTTGTGCATCATTGGATTTTAATCTCTTTTCTCTTTCACTCTCTTGATAGAGTTTCTGCTTCTATGTTTTTCTTTTCTATCATTCTTCATGTTTCTAGAGAACATTCTTTCTTTGGCTCCTAAAAGCCAGAAAGGAAGGTCATTAAGAGTAAAACTACTTGGGCAGGGAAAGTTTCAGATGGGATTTCATCCTTTAATCCAGAAATTCTCCAACTTTAGTGTGCACAGTCATCTGGGAACCTTATTAAAAGTATTAAAAATAAACATTCTATGCTTCACCCACCAGAAATTTGGAGACAATAGATCAGGAATAGGACAAGAGAATCTACATTTTTGTAGAAGTTCTGGAGTACAGACTTAGTGCTTTCATTTTAAAAATTATTCAACAAGTAAATAGAAGAGGAGAGCTCTGTGAAGATGAGGTTGTAGTTTTTTGTTTTGCCAAAAGGTAAAGGTAGACCAACTAGAAAAACTGAAAAATGCCGTACCGTATTGGTGACCCTGAATTCTTCTTTGGAAGCAAATACATGGAATGTTAGTATGAACTGGCCAAACCCACATTTGTTCACATCTGGGTATTTCCTCTGCTCAGATAGTCTTTTCCAGGTTCATGGATAAGAAGTGTGAGCACATAGTGTAGTAACTGCAGAAGTAGACATCAAAAGATTATGTACTGTGATCTAATTAGAGATGCATAGGGTTTTAAATGGTATGTTTAGGGCTTAGTGATATATTTCCACCTCTGTTTTTTCTTTAGATATAAGATAAAGATAATTTTATTAATTGTATAACTTTATCTTTGAGAAATGTGAACTTGATTTTATGTGCATGACTAATATGGAGCATTAATTAACATTACTAGAAATTGTGTATGCATGAAGAAGTAGGAGATGTATTGAGTCCTAGAGTGAGTACTAAATGTATTTCATCCAGGCTGTCTTTTTACTCAATGATGTAACCTTGAACTAGATCCTTTGATTCTAGATTTATTCTTCTGTAGGGTGGAGCCAATTATACCTATTTTGCTTATGTCCCTGAGGTGCTGTTAGAGTGAGCTCATGTCAAACCACTTTAACAGTTTAAGAATCAGAATAGTGATGAGTATACGCCTTTCATTTCTTTAATCCATAAACACAATTTTCCAGACCATTGATTTGGTTCTAATCTTTACTTTTTTAATTCAATAGTTGAATATTGTACCCAAACCACCTCAATGAACCACTGATAGATGAATTTATGATAAAGAAGCATAATCTGTTTGATATATAGTTTTTTGTTTGTTTGTTTTTGTTTTTGTTTTGAGATAGGGTCGCACTCTGTCACCCAGACTGTAGTGCAGTGTCACAATCTCAGCTCACAGCAACCTCTGCCTGTCAGGCTTAAGTGATTCTCCTGCCTTAGCCTCCCAAGTAGCAGGGAAGCAGGGATTACAGGTGAGTGCTGCTATCACTGGGGTAATTTTTTTTTTTTTTTTTGAGACGGAGTCTTGCTCTGTCACCTAGGCTGGAGTGCAGTGGTGCGATCTCGGCTCACTGCAACCTCCACCGCCCAGGTTCACACCATTCTCCTGCCTCAGCCTCCTAAGTAGCTGGGACTATAGGCGCATGCCATCACGCCTGGCTATTTTTTTATATTTTTAGCAGAGATGGAATTTCACCATGTTAGCCAGGATGGTTTCGATCTCCTGACCTCATGATCTGCCTGCCTTGGCCTCCCAAAGTGCTGGATTATAGGCATGAGCCACCGTGCCTGGCCCCCACTGGGCTCATTTTTGTATTTTTAGTAGAAATGGGGTTTTACCATGTTGTCCAGATTGGTCTTGAACTCCTGACCTCAAATGATCCACCTACCTTGGCCTCCCAAAGTGCTGGGATTACGGGTGTGGGTCACCATGCCCAGCCTGATATATAGTTTTCAAAGTATGATAAATACACTATTTTCAATGTAGTTCTTAAAGAATGATAGTGACCATGTGACACAACCTTGGTTAAGTTGTATTTCTGATTGCACATTTTTAAACCTTGAGTGCTGTATTTTCCATAGTGTTTTCAAGTACAGCCAATCTCAAAGTCTCTTTGGATTGATATGCTACATATTTACCATGACCCTCTAATGTAAAGTCATTGGAAATGCACTTATTGTAGACCTGTCACTTCCCAGAGACCTACAACAGAAAACTTTTCTCCTTGAAAAGGTAGAAGGGCCCCTTTGGCCCATTGAGAGGGTACATGCTATTAGAACAAGTGAAGCTGAGTTAACTGTCAGGAGAGGAAAGTGTTGGTAGACGTTTCTGATCATTATAGTTAAGCATGCTGTAACGTTTGGCTTCCATGTAGTTTTTTTTTTTCTTAGCAAGTGAATTTAAAAATAAGTAAATAAAATCAAATGTACAACATAATGAAGAGAATCACTTCCTAGTTAAATAATAACAAATTTTAGGTTAGCCACTTAGCAGCTCTGTGGCATTGGACAAGTTATTTAAATTTAATAACCATTTTCCTTCTTTTACATTTGGAATAAAATGTATATTCTTGATAGAGCTATTTGAAAAATTTCAAGTGGCAAGACATCTAAATGGTGGAGCTTAGTGTCTGACATGGTGAGTTCACCATCAATTCCTGCTAGAAATATTTAATTATATTTTTATGGCTCCAACCTCTAAAAATGTTCAGAAATACCTCCCTCGATCATACTGTGGGCCCAGGCAATCCAAGACACTAGTTTTGACAGTGGCCCCATGGGATGTTTTAGGAATAGATGTGGCTGTTGTTTACTCTCCCAGATGTGGTTGTTAATAAATCATAGAGTTGTTTTTGACCCAAACATCTTTCTTTAATAATCCTCCTATAAATATTCATTTGAGCTTAGGTTACCTCTTGAGGTAACAAATTCTATTAGTTTAACATATAAATTAAAGTAGCAGCTAATTTATTTGAATTGAAAGAAACTGAAGTGTCTCTTGTAAAGAATGCTTATTTTGTGTATAATTGAAGAAGGGTCTTTTAAATACTGAAAAAAATAGTGGGTTGGGCACAGTGGCTCATGCCTATAATCCCAGCACTTTGGGAGGCCGAGGTGGGTGGATCAATTGAGGTCAGGAGTTAGAGACCAGCCTGGTCCACATGGTGAAACCCCGTCTCTACTAAAAATATAAAAATTAGTGGAGCATGGTGGGCAGCCTGTAATCCCAGCTACTCGGGGGGCTGAGGCAGGAGAATTGCTTGAACTCAGGAGGCAGAGGTTGCAGTGAGCCAAGATTGCACCACTGCACTCCAGCCTGGGTGACAAAAAATGAAACTATGTCTCCAAAAATAATAATAATAATAGTGTATGTGTGGCTATAAGAAGTAGAAATCTGACCAAGCAGGTTTAAATAATAAGGGCATTTGTTGTTCATGTAGTTGAAGACCAAATTTTCAGGAATGTTCTAATCATGGCACCAGCTCTGTGACCTTATAGTCCTCTGATGACTCCATTCATCAGTATTTTGACTTGTCATTAGGCATATGATCACAAAAGACCCTTAGGAAAAACCTGGGCATTATTCATCTTCACTTGTATTCAGAATATATTGCTTCTGTTAAATCAAATTTAGCCTAAAGCTGCCTCCTTACATATTTTAAGTTCAGTCTAAAGGTTTCTCTGTACGTCATGAAGTATTATAAGTGGATGTGTAAACAGGTGGTAGCCTACACTTGTGCCAATCACTGTGTTTTGGCCAATCAAATGTGACCGATTGTTCAAACTGTGTTCAAATAAGGTAAATGCCAAATCATAACCAATCCAGTTGTCTCTGTACCTCACTTCCGTTTTCTGTACATCACTTTCTTTTTTCTGTCCATAATCTTGGTCCATCATGTGGCTGCACTGGAGTCCCAGAGCCTACTCTGGCTCAGGAGGCTGTCTGATTTGCAAACAGTTCATTGCTCAATTAAACTCCTTTAAATTTAATTTGACTGAAGTTTTTCTTTAAACACTTCCCATGGCATTCTTTTAAAAGCAAGGAAGACATTTCACAAAAGTTACTGGTAAATCTTCCCTAGTGACTTTCTGGACCAAGTTGGCACAGACCAATCACAAGGACAGGAATCCATGATTGACTAAGACAAATCAGAACCAACTTCCGGAGATAGGGTCAATTCCCTAAATTGCTTTGCTACTAGATAATGTGGGACTGGATAGGGTGAATGATAGAGAGTCAAACATCACAAGTGCCAGAATTTTATTTTAATATACTTGAGGGAACTCTTTGTGGGGTTCTATGTTCTACATCCTTAAATAGACAACACCGAACATAATTTTGCCTTAGTTTTTGGATGATGATTCAGAAATTGTTCAGGTATAATCTCAGTCACTTCTATTTAATTAGGCAGGTCTGTTTGCTCTTAAACTAAATAGTTTCTGGATCTTTTTTGAATTCCATGACTACTCTTCTAAATACTTTGTCTCTTCAGTCATCGTGATGCTAACAACTTAAGTTCTTGTGATAGACAGCAATCTCCTTCCCAATTTTACTTTGCTATGGGAGAAAATATTGTAGGAGACCTCTTAATCGATCCCACTTAATTTACTTTGTGATTGATGGACGATTCTGATTTCCACATAAAACACATGCCTGATGCTCTCAGAAGATTGAATATGTGTAACTAGTGAGTCACTCTGTGCAATACCTGTGCATTTTTGCTCTCACTGGTTGAACTGTATGCTTCTTAAGGGTCAGGCGTGTTTGTTCCCAAACCTGTTTCTGCCAGTTGTATTTGGGACTGTATCTCCTAAAAATTTAAGAAATCTAAGAAAAGCAAAACAAAACTCAAGTTAACAAACAAATACATTTTTTTCTATAAGAGTTCAAGGAAAGTCATTAAAACAAAACAAAACAAAACAAAAATGGCCATAGAAGAGAGAGATATAAAATAAAAAACACTAAATATAGAAAGGTTCTACATACATAGGTTTTTGCAGAGATCTTTAAGTTTGTGTTCTACTTAAAGAATCCCAAACTAGACATTGTAGAATATGCATTATAAATGTGATTCATACAAGAAAGATGATGGCAAACTCTGATCAATAGATATACTCTCGAAGAAAAGGCCTTGGTCATGAATCAAAAGCTTGATGAATGAACATGCAATGATGTATTTTAAGTTAAAACTTAATGTTAAGTGTATATATCATTTTGTATAATTACCCTCTTTAACTAACTTCTATTAACTAACTAACTTCACATCAGACAAGAAGACTTACGGTATACTGGAAGGGTGAGGTAGGAAGTGTGTGTGTGTGTGTGTGTGTGTTTATGTGTTTGTTTGTTAGTGAGGGATGGTTGTTGGGATATAAGAGTCAGAATGCTAAGTCCTTACCCAATGTCTAAGTCATTTAGACTTTAGACATTGTCTGAAGTTAATAAATCAGAAATCATACAAATATACATTCTTTAGCACTTAAAAATAACTACTCAAAAAGAGCTAAAAGTGTTAAAAAGTATTTGTCTTTGGAAAGTAGGGTTATGATAGTGGAGGGTGGGGCTACATATAAAAGCTATTGTTTTCACTATGTGCTTATTGTTTCTGAGTTTTTTAATGATGTATGAATTTTACTCTTATAAATATCAACATATTAAACAGGAGCATCTACGAGTCCTGATTTTGCTGTGGCAGCCAGCCTCTAACACAGCCCCCACAGACCCTGGCTTCCTGTATCACACCCATGTGTCCTCCCCTCCCACATCTCATGTCATATCAGATTGGTACGTGTGGCCACTAAGATGCTGCAGAGGATGGCAAGTCAATTCTGAGATTAGATTAGAAAAGACCTTGTGGCTTTGTCAGAGGCATTGGAACCAGAGTGACTCCATTTTGAGTGAGTGTTAAGGCAATGAGGCTGAGACTTGCTGTACTGCATTCTCAGAAAGTTAGGCATTCCTGGACTAGATGTTTATGGTTGAGAGAACAAATTAATAATGTTTACTAAACAGACCCAGACTTGGGAGTGTCCGGATATCCAGATGCCGGGATGACAAAGACATTCCTAATTTTGCTTTAAAGATAATAATATTAAATCTTGCAAAGTATAGTAATTAAAACAAGTAATCCTTTATCACAAACTCTTGTAGCAGAGCACATCTCCCCATTTAAACAAGCACTGTACCTAGGGTAGATGCGTTCCTCCTGTTACTTTCAGGAACGCCCTACTCTGTCTATGGAGTAGCTGTTCTTTCATCACTTTACTTCCTTAATAAACTTGTTTTTAATTTGCACTGCAGACTTGCCTGGAATTCTTTCTTACACGAGATCCAAGAACCCTCTCTTGGGGTCTGGATTGGGAACCCTTTCCTGTAACAGCTTCTGTCTCCCTCTTTCTCTCTCGCTCTGCATTCTCTCTCTGTCTCCCTAAGTGCTCCTTCAGGGGGAAGCCAGATGCTGCCTTATGAGAGGCCTTGTGGAGAGGCACCTGAAGTGAGGAACTGAAACCTCCTCCCAAATCCTTTAAATCTCATTTCTTATTTGTTAATTCTAGATAATAATACCTTCCTTGTGACTTATTGTAAAGTTTAGATATAAAGTATTTAAAGTTCAAGATATAGACCCACAATCATAGTTGACCTTATCATTCTAAACGTTTTAATTATCAATATATTTCTTAAGCTTGCCAAAGTCACTCAGCTTGTATGTGGCAGACATACGAATCTAGAACAGACTTATCTGCATCCTAAGTCCATTATCTGGAGTGAGTACTGCAGAATTGCATGCTTCCAGAAAAGGCAAGATAGAGAAGAAAATAAATATTGCGTGTATCAACTCAGACTGACAGGAATGGAGGAAATAACCTGCTAGAAGACTTTTGAACAAGAGAGGAGCTTGGTGGCATGGTAGGGGTAAGAGGAGAGGAGTCATATGTGTGGGCATGGATTAGCTTTTTATTGGAAATATGGAGAAAGGTCTTCATGTCTATCATCAGAAGAAAGATCAACCAGAAACTTCTTGGAAATTTGAACCAGAGTCTCAGAGCCTTCCAGGTTTGCAGTAAGGCAAGTCAGGGCTGTAAAGTTGTTAAAATTGAGCCAAAAACAGATGACAGGTTTTGGTAGGAAGTTAGAGGCACTCATTTTGACTGGAAGGCAGAAATGAAGTAAGTTTAGACAACAGGCAGTGACTCCAGCACTGAGAGATGAAAGGCTAAATGAAGAGAACAGAGGACAGGATGTGGAAGGCCCAAAAAGAAATGCTTGTGCTCAGTCTTGTGAGCTGAGGATCAAGAGACTGGTCATTTTAAGGAACACAGCCTCTAAAATGTGGTAAAAAAAAAAAATTAGTTGTGCATTTGAACTATTGGGTGAGCTAGATAGGATGAATGCTCCTCAAGACTTGGGAAGAGGTATCTGATGTCGGTGGTATAGGATTTGGGGAAGACCATTTTCCTTTCCCTGCACTTGGTCACTAACCGTGGTTCACTCTGGTATCCTGAGAGTGAGAGGACACCCCACAGTGGAGACCAGCTGCACCCGGTCAGGAGTCCATTTGGCTTTAGGTAGTATGAGTCAAGGTGGAGCTACAGTTTTGTTTTTCCTGTGGTGCTTTGCTGGATGGAGTAGAACAGTCATTGCCTAAAGGTTTTGTGGCTTGCTAGGCCACCCCTTTCCTGGTCCTTTGATTAGAAAACACAGGCTTTGTTGGGCTTTTTTGTCTGTGTTTGTTTTTGTTTCCAGATTGCCAACATCTTCAGCTTCGGGTCTGAGATCAAGGAAAAAAACAAACAAACCCAGAGAACTCACCATTATGCTGTTCCTCTCGTCGTAAGGTTCCAATAGTTCTGCGTCCCTTTTTTCCATCCTTCAAAGTCTTCTTGTGTTTATTTTATACATAATGCCCAGGATTTTTAGTTCTGCTTAGTGGGAGGAAGAGGAAAAGGTAAGTCTACTCCATCCACCCAAAAGTAGAATTCTGCTCCTCTGAACAGTATTTTAAATTTCTTGTTACCATTGTCAAATCCATATTGCTCAACTAGATCTGTCCAAAGAGCTCTGGCAAGTGAGTTTGCCTTATTGAATGTTTTCACCTGGACAGACCATGAAAAGCTCAAATTAAGCATAAATGTATGGGCTCACTCCTTGCTCCTTAGCACCTTAGCCCTCCTCCTCTTTTTACTCTATTCTGGTTATTATTACCACATGACCATCCAAGCTGGAAACCAGGAGCTATTCCTGTCTGCCTTTCTTTACCTCACCTGCCATATCTTAGCCAGCTAAGTACTAAGCTGTGCCCACCTTTTCTTTCTCACCCATTACCTCTGTGGGTTTCAGCATATTCCAGTTCCAGTAATTTGTATCATCTTCTGTTCTAAACATTCTCCTCTTGCATGTTTGAAACTTAATGTGACCTTCATTTTTATTTATTCGTCTTTTCTTTTTTCTTTTTTTTTTTTTTTTTGAGAGAGTCTCATTCTGTCACCCAGACTGCCAGACTGGAGTGCAATGGTGCTATCTTGACTCACTGCAACCTTCACCTTTCAGGTTCAAGCGATTCTCCTGCCTCAGCCTCCCCAGTGAGTAGCTGGGATTACAGGCACTTGCCACCATGTCCAGCCAATTTTTTGTGTTTTTAGTAGAGGTGGGGTTTCACCATGTTGGCCAAGCTGGCCTCGAATTCCTGACTTCAGGTGATCACCCACCTCGACCTCCCAAAGTGCCGGGATTACAGGAGTGAGCCACCGCACCCGGCCCATTTTTCTATTCACTATTGTTCCACTTTTTTTTCTGTCCTGTGTGGTTACTCACCTTTGCCTATACCCAAAAGTTTCAAATGTCATCAACTCTATGATTGACATCTTTCCCATCAGGATCTTCCTATCTATTTCCACTCTCATCCTCTGGATCTTAAATACTAACAGAGCTGTGCTCATGTCCAGGTCTGCATCCCCTCTCATCTGTGTTATCACAGTTGCCTCCTAATTGATCCTTCCTCCTCCAGTCTGCAGCTGTGTTTCATGTACACTGATTCATTTTCTTGAAGCAATGTTTTTCAATGAGGTTCTCCTGCTTCAAAACTTCCAGTGGCTCTTGATTACCAGTAGAATCATGTCCAGGGGTTTTAATTTGATGCTGGAGACCCTCCACAATCACATCTTTTATGCTGGGTTTCTTTTCTGAGTTTTGCTTGTTTCTCTCCCCCAGACCCTGTCGGCCCTTTGCAGCGACCCCAGGCAGGTTATGAATGATCAGCTAGTTCATCCTGAACCAATGCTTTAATTCAAGGGCAGCACAGATTAGGTTGTTTGGTTTATTACTTCTGGCCTTGACTGTAAAAGATGTAAGGTGAAGGAGGGAAAAAATATAACAAAGCAAAGATGAGTGATGTGAGAAGACATACATTTTTAAAAAAAATCACTCCACGTTGAAGCTATCCTGATGTAAACAAGAGTGCTGGGGAAGTCTTTCTCCACAGGCTGGAGGAGGGAGGTGTGGGCTCCCAGTGGGCCATGCCTGTGACTTCAAAGATACGATCATACCAGTTGGCAATAAATATTTATAAAATGAGACATAGGTATTTAGACCATTAGCCTGCCACATCATCCTTCTGCACAATAAAACACAAAGTTTAAATCATGATAAAAACAGGCAGAACAAATAGTAGTGGACCTAAATGGAGGCTCGGGTAAATGTTCAGATTTATTTTAAAACACAGATCTGTGCATATGGGCATTATAGACAAAACCAGATTTTCAAATGGCCACAACTGTTTTGCATTCATCTCCCTTTGTTTCTTTTATATTTTTAATGAAAGGAAAAGGTTTTCTCTAAACTCATGGTCTCTTTTCTTTTGTCTCATAACACTTCATTATATCCAATATGACTAGGGATATCTTCGCCTTGTCAAGTCATGTGATTCATTTGGTAAAATGAAAGAAAGAGGCACTTGACTCTCAGGAGGCACATTCATTTCATCCAAACCAAATTTTTAAACTTTCTTCAAAGTGTAAGCTAAGCAATTTCCAGCTATGTGTCTAATGCAGAACCTTTCTTCTCCACAGATCTTCCTTGAAATTTGCCTACCACAATCACAAACTAATAAGCTTCAGGAGTGAACATAGGCTGCTGAATTCACAGAAAGTTTTAGGGGAAGTTTAGGGCTTATCCCAAATTCTGGCCTTTCTGAAGTCCTTGCTGATTATAAACTAATGGTTACATTATCTTTCCTTTGAAACTGTGGGAAACAACTAGATAATGGGACAAACTCACTTAAGTGAAGCAGCTAATGCCTGACAGAGGTTTAACGTGCTGTACCTTCCAAACGAAAGAGACTGCCTTCCCAGGCACCCTCGACGTCTCTACCTCTGAGGCCTGGCTGCAGGTTGGGGGGTCTTCCAGTCTGGGGCACTGTCCAAACGTTGTCACTGAGACCACCTTTGTAAAAATTATGACCATGAAAGAGATCTGCCATAACTAACTCTATCTTGCCTTTAACCTGCAAACTGCCCTTGGTCATTTCCGAGTGTGGGGCAAACTAACTTTGGGAGAAATTTAGTTTATAGTTTAAATGACAATTGTTCTTCCCCAAACTAAACAACTTTTATAAAACTAATAAAAGACCAAAAGTTGACGAGGATGAGAGGGGCCTGAATTCTGCTAAGATGTTGGTGGATTACCAGCCATTGTTATGGAGGTCATGAGATTTTTTAACTTCTTCAAATACTCCTATAAATAACATCACTATTGTATAAGGTTGGTGCAAAAGTAATCGTGATTTTTTGCCGTAATGGCTAAAACCATGATTACTTTTGCACTAATCTAATAGAGCCTAAGATTGGCCTTTTCAGACTGTGGATTTCTGATGACTGGATGGCTCCACTCAGACCCATGACTCATGACAACCAGTCCTGTGCCCCCCACCTGAGAGCAGACTCAGCATACAGGGACCATTTTTCACACCCCTATGATTGCCTCCCCTACCAATTAGCAGCACTCATTCTCTAGCCCCCTGCCCACCAAACTATCTTTAAAAACCTCTAGCCTCCACATTTCTAGAGAGGCTGATCTGAGTAGTAATACAACTGCAGTCTCCTGTTTAGCCATCTCTACATATATTAAACTCTTTCTCCATTGCAATTACCTTGTCTTAATAAATCAGCTCTATTTGGGAAGTGACAGAGAAGAACCCATCAGGCAGTTGTATCATTTCAGCAGGGAGTTTTATGGATAGATGTGTGGATTCTGGAGTATAAGCTCCAGAATCACAGGATATGGCATGGGAAAATGAACACACAGCCTAGAGTTTAGTGGTAAAAGATTGACTTTCACTTAAATGAACTTGAACCAGTGATTTGGAATTTCTGACCTTTAGTTCTCTCACTTATAAAATGGGAACAATATTGAGTTCTGAGTGTTTTTGTGAGAATTCACTGTGGAATGTCTATGCTCTCTTCTCCCTGTTGATGTCATTGCAGGAAGGAACAGCTTCAGCCATAGGTGACAGTGGCACACATTTCACTGAAGACAGGGAAGGACAAGTTGAAAACATGGATTTTTGTGTTGTACCATGTCTTACGATGGTATCATTCAACAATTTTTAAAATTAGATTTTGGAAAACATTTTCTTATCTTCTACCTCATTGTATTCTTTCAACTGTCCAGTGAAGCCAGGCAAAAGAATTATGCTCACCAGCAAAAAATGAGATATATATGCAAGAATTGTCCACAGCCACATTGCTATTTTGTTTAGAAGTCAGTCAAGAAACATCTTCATGTACTTCTTTATGTAATGCAATAGAATTACAAATCCTACTGGCAAAGCCCTTTTCAATTGAATAAGAGGAATTAAGAAATTTCCAGGCAAGAAACCTTTGATGGTGGCATCCATCAAAGGTTTTAGGGATGCAAGAAGTTTTCCATAAAGAAACTTATTATTTTTAATTTTAGTTGAGCCCAGCTTACAAAATCTTTGTAAGAGAACATGAAAGAAGAACAAGTCTAATTTTGATACATTTTATGTTTGACCAGAAGGGCTCCTCAGTTCAATTACTTGGTTTCCAGGTCAGAATTTCCAGGTCAGACTGATTGTGGCACCCATCAATCAGTATTTGTAGCCCCTCAAAGTTCACTGGATACTGTTTCCATACATTGACAATGGATAGTTGCAACATCTTGAAAATGTATATTTTAAAGATGAATATGATTAAAATCTCTTCCATTTGTATTTCTCCTTCCTGCAGTACTTTAAGCCTCACTGCCAATTTACAGAGCACAGAATAAAACAGAAGACAATAAAATGATATGGGTTGCAGCTTTCCAGTTGTAATGAACAAAAGGATAGGAGCCTCAGACCCCTAGTTCTGAACCCTGCCTGGGTTCCTCCCCAGCTCTGTGACATTGACCAAGTTATTTGATGTCATGAGTGTCAATTTCCTCATATACAATATGTCCTCACTTAGCATCATTGATAATTTCTCGGACACTGTGGCTTTAAGAGAATCAACTCTGAGAAAACCAATGTTTCCCATAAGCAAATTAATATAAACAAAACTTAGGTTCTTATGGCATATTTCTGGTCACACAAACATCACCAAACTTCTAGATAAAGACCAAAACATTAAACATTGAAATAAATGTGAGCAATATATACATTTAGGAAAGATTAATTAAAACAAGTAAGATAATTATTATATTTACTCAGTTATTTTAGTTCAGGGTCTTGGGTGGCCGGAGTGTACCTCAGCAGCTCAGGGCACAAAGTGGAACCAGCCCTGGACAAGACGTCCTCCGATCTCAGGGTACATTCACACCAGGACACTTTAGACATACCAGTTCACCCAACGTGCACATCTTTGGGATATGGGAGAAAACCGGAGGGCCTGGAGAAAACCTGCAACAGATATGGGGAGAATGTGCGAACCCCACGCAGTCAGTGTTAGAACAAAAAAAAGTGTGGTGACCTTATAACAAGACCACGTTGAAAGAAGTGATGCTATTTGAGGACCAGCTGTACAAAGATGGTGATGAGGTTGAGGAGGATGATAACTACCTCCTAGAATTATTAGAAAATTAAATGAAAAGTGTTTGAAAATTGCTAACACACGATCAGGAACATGATAAACACTCAATAAACGTATGCATTTGTTTTCTTTCCTCCTACATGTTGTCTCCAGAGTATCTTTTGGGGGGCTCATTATACCAATTCCAGTTTGGATAGAAGTTTAGAAAGTTTCAACTTCCCTAATTAACTAGCCAGATCTTTAATTCTTTCGTTCAATGAATCACAAGCAATTTAGCTGAGTAAAAAGTTTGATGTAACCGTTTCCTATAAGAATGTGTTTAAATTTTGTTTTTGAGGTTGCAAGAGCATTGATGAACTTTTGGAGAGGGGATTTTTTTTATTTGCTTATTGCTTTATGTTTTAAAATACAATGAGATTGGTAAAGACAGCTGGTCTACCCCTGAGACAACCCAAGAACAGGAAAAAGAGATCCACTGAAATTCTGACCTGGAAACCAAGTAATTGAACTGCGGAGCCCTTCTGGTCAAATATAAAATGCATCAAAACTAGACTTGTTCTTCTTTCATGTTCTCTTACAAAGATTTTGTAAGCTGGGCTCAGCTAAAAATTAAAAATAATAAGTTAAGTTTCTTTATGGAAAACTTCCTGTGTCCCTTAGTGTCCACTGAAGTATATAAAAAGCTCATTTGTAATTAGGCCCCCCGGCCTTCTAGATCCCAAGATTTTTGAAAACGTGGGGAGGAAAACAAGCCAGCAATTTTTTTTCCCCCAGTACCAATAGTCTACCTATTGAATTTACCTTGGGGGCTTTCAAAAAAACAAAACACTATGGGTATGTTTATTATGTAATGCAATGTAAGAATCCACTTACTCACTTTGGGAGGCCGAGACGGGCGGATCACGAGGTCAGGAGATCGAGACCATCCTGGCTAACACAGTGAAATCTTGTCTCTACTAAAAAAAAAAAAAAAAATACAAAAAACTAGCCGGGCGAGGTGGTGGGTGCCTGTAGTCCCAGCTACTCGGGAGGCTGAGGCAAGAGAATGGCGTAAACCTGGGAGGCGGAGCTTGCAGTGAGCTGAGATCCGGCCACTGCACTCCAGCCTGGGCGACAGAGCAACACTCGGTCTCAAAAAAAAAAAAAAAAAAAAAAGAGAATCCACTTACTGTTTTGGTGATTGACTAGAGCCTTGAAGAAAGCTGAAGATATGCACTTAAGCATTCTACTTAAAGCATAATGTGATGGCAAATTTCATATGACATATGTCCAAAGACTATGCTATATTTTGGGATAACCGTGTTTTCCTTTACGTAGATTTAGATGCCTTTATTTCTATCCAGCTATTGCATGTACTGGTGAAGTTTTTAATTCATTTATTCAACAAGAATTTACTAAATGCTTGCGACATCCTAGCCAGTGTTTGAGACATGAGAGATATAGCAATTAAAGGAAGTTTAAAAATGTTTGCCTTTAAGGAACTTGCATTCTAATATAGGAAGTTAGCCATATTTTAATATGTAATATATACTAGTTAGTATATTAATATAGGATGTGAGCATATAGTTATTGACAAAACTTAATGTGTCCAAGACGAGCCTGAGTAGAAGGAATCACCGGCTGTCTTCTCAGTGGAATGCCTCATGTACTCCAGAGTTTATCGGAATCTATAAGGTGTTCACCTTGAACTGTTTTTGATTGACTAGGCTATCTTACACCTCTGTAGGGACAGAATTTAAGTTGTAGAAACTGATAAGAATGCATAGTTTCCTATCCATAGCAAAGCAAATGCTTCCTGGGCATAGCAACGAATATTAATTTTCTCAAGTAAAGAATATAAATCTCAAAGAACCAGCTTTAACATCTTACTGTTCACTCAGTTAATAAACACAATAAAATCTTTGACTTGTTTTTATTTTATATTTGTATGAGATACACATCAGCATTATGCTGTTTATATATTTATTATATACAATATTATATTAGTATATAATATGGCATATTACAAGATGATAATGTGCTAGTAAGCAAAACAATATAGGGAAAAGAGATGGAGGAAGAATTCCAGGTGGAGGGAATTGCTAGTGTGAAGGCCCAGAGATGCAAATCTGTCTAAGTATCCTGGGAATAGCAAGGAGGCTCAGAAGTTTGGAGCAGATTAGGTTGGAGAGATACGGGGGGTGGGGGGGCGGGGGCGGGGGACAAATATGATATAGCCTTGGAGGACTTCAAAAGCTGTGACTTTTCTCTGGATGACATGGGAAGNGGGGGCGGGGCGGGGACAAATATGATATAGCCTTGGAGGACTTCAAAAGCTGTGACTTTTCTCTGGATGACATGGGAAGCACAGATCGGTCTCTAACAGTTCTGGGGCCAGGGCAAGAGGGAAAATAGAGATCCACAGCCACACCCTTGACCTTGCCCCTTAGCCATTTTTTAAGCTTAGAGGTGTGCTCAGATCTTACGCAGGTTGTCCTAGAGAGGATAGACAGAGAAGAGGCTCTCACAGAAGTGATCTGGGATCATTTGCTCAGAGAATTCCTGTCCAAGCTCCTCATATTGCAGCAGCAGGCGGAGAGAGAAGAGAAAGGGGTTCTGTATGATCGCTGTCTCTTGGTTCTTGAAGACAACTGTTAGTGAGAGGAGGGGCTGAGTGAGGCTTAAAAATATGGGGCTCAAGCCAGGGCTGGTAATAGGGAAGGAGTGGAGGGTCCCAAACAGAGCTGTAAAATAAGTGGACCTAAATAGTAAAAGTGTCTTTTTAACTCTTGGGTGGAAAACATAGCATTAGGGGTAGGGAAAGCAAGGTCTAGACAAGGCGGCAAATTAGGAGGCTACTTCATTAAGTCAGACAAAAGGTGATGGATGTTTGGAATAAATGGTAACGGGAGAGTCTGAGAAGAGTTCAGGTTCTCGATATATATTGAAATTAGAAGTAACAAGATTTGACAGAGCCCACATCCAATGTGAGAGAAAGGGAGAATTCAGAGATGTCTGTAGAAGTATTGGCTTGATTATCTGGAAAGAAGGAGTCGCCCAGGATGAGATGAACTTTAGCTAAACGTTTTGCTTTCAACATGTTTTTTCTTTTGTTCAAAGGAGGTTAGGCTGGGATAGAGAGGAGTGTAAGGATTGATTAGGGTAGCCTGCTTTCTATTTTGAAGGCTGGTTTTTGAGGTCCAGGAGAAATTCTTTTTTGTTGTTTTTGAGATGGAATCTCACTCTGTCACCCTGGCTGGAGTTAGTGATGTGATCCCGGCTCACTGCAACCTCTGCCTCCCGGGTTCAAGCGATTCTCCTGCCTCACCCTCCAGAGTAGCTGGGATTACAGGCACCCGCCACCATGCCCAGTTCATTTTTGTATTTTTAATAGAGACAGGGTTTCACCATGTTGGCAATGCTGGTCTTGAACCCCTGACCTCAGGTGTTCCGCCTGCCTCAGCTTTCCGAAGTGATGGGATTACAGGTGTGAGCCACTGTGCCCAGCCAGGAGAAATTTTTATTCGGAGGAGGAGCCTATCAAAATGATAGAAATCTGGGAGTGAAGCTGTGGTGTCACCCTTCTTGGCTTAGAAGACCGGAAACACAACTAGTCATAGTCAAAATTGTTTCTCTCTCTCAATTTTTTTACCCAAATTCAAGTAAAATCTCTTAAAGGTAGAACTCAGTCATCACTATCACTCTGGGGAATTGGGACAAGGGCCTGTGTTCAAACTTGAGGCAAAGCAATGTAGAAAAAAAAATAATAACATCTTGAAAAACACCATGCCTAAGATGGCAAGGGGTGACCTGCCACAACCTTCTGATGAGAAGACCACAGAACCTATTCAAGGCAAGATGTCTCCTCAGATGAAAATGACAACAGAGTGAAACTGCAGCTCATTTTTGGGGAGGGAAGCCCTAGCTCATCCTGGATTTCCCACAGTCAATCAGCATGAACGCTGACACTCTTGTACCATGGGCAGTGAATCCTCATAGACTATACCATCAAGAAGACACTTGTGGCCAGGCGCAGTGGCTCATGCCTGTAATCCCAGCACTTTGGGAGGCCAAGGCGGGTGGATCACCTATGCCAGGAGTTTGAGACCATCCTGGCCAACATGGTGAAACCCCATCTCTACTAAAAATACAAAAAATTAACCGGGCATGGTGGCGGGCACTTGTAATCCCAGCTACACAGGAGGCTGAGGCAGGAGAATCGCTTGATCCTGGGAGGCATAGGTCGCAATGAACCGAGATTGTGCCACTGCACTCCAGCCTGGGCAACAAGAGCAAAACACCTTCTCAAAAAAAAAAAAAAAAAAAAAAGACACTTGCCTTAGTTCACAATTAATGAGAAATCATGGTGCAGAACCAAAAATAGAACTGTTTGAACTAAAAAATGTTATTTAAAGAAAATGAACAGGAACAATACAAACAATAAAATGCATGGTGAGTTTTGGAGTTTTGTACCTGTATCTGTAGAACGCCCAGAGTACAGTCTGTGAGCAGACGTACGCATTGGATCAACCCATGAGGAGCCTGTGTATCCATTTCAAGAAACCCTATCAGAGGACGAAATCAAGACACACTGGAAACTCCCTCACTCCTTCTCACACGTTCTTGGAAATGTGCTAATTGTTCAATCTTGTATATGAAGGTTTTATAAGATTTTTCTCTATGCAGTGTTTTAGTTATAGCTCAATCAATCTATAAAATATTTTGTCCTAATGATTCAGTATGTCTGACTTATGATGTTAAACTTTCTTCCAGGTCAGTTAATCTGCCTTTTGCTTTCTTCTTTGGTTGCCTACATGTCATTTCCTCCTAGCTTGAAATGGAACAGCCTACCCCACTGTCAATTCTGTACCATTCATAAAACATTTTCCATTTTATAGGCTTACACTACAGCTCAGGCTTGCTTTTCCTCTCTAAACTGAAAGGTAACATTTATTGACACACAGTGATTCTATATTTTTATCTGCTATTTCAGAAGGGTTTGCAATCATGGTACATTAATTTCCTGCAGCTGCCATAACAATTTATCATGAATTTGGTAGCTTAAAACAAAACAAAACAAAATTCTCTCACAGTTCTAGAGGCCAGAAGTCCAAAAACAAGGTGTCCACAGGGTTATGCTGACTCCAAAGTCTCTAGGGGAGAATCTTTTCTTATCCCCTGCAGCTCCGGTGGCTCCAGGCATTCCCTGATTCATGGCCCATCACTTCAGTCTGCCTCAGTCTTCACAGGGACTTCTACTGTAGTCCACATCCTCTCTCTTCTGTCTGCCTTCAATCTCCCTTTGTCTTTTCCTGATATTTATCATTAGAGTAGGATTCAATTACATAATCTAAGATAAACCTACCTCAAGATTTTTAACTTACTTAGATTTTTTTAGATTATTTTTCCAAATGAGGTCACATTTATAGATTATAGGGTTTAGGGCATGGACGTGTCTTTTTAGAAGCCACAGTTGAATTCACAGCACTTACTGGGTGGATGATCTCTGCTCCCAGATCTTTGTTACTACAGCGGCTATTGGTTATCAAAAGTGATGTTGTCAATGTGGATTTCAGGAGGTAACAGGCATCACTGGGTTCCAGGATGAGCAGCTATTGGTATAAGTCTGCTCTTCATTAAGTATCTACTTTAAACCATCCTTGGCTGAACACAAATGTCCCTTCTTTTTTGTAAAATTATAAACCAGGGGCATATAGTATGTTAAATAGAAACTGCTCACTTAAGAATCACACCCAGTCTTGATTAGATTTATATAGTTGTCTTTCTGCATTTCCTATTTTTTTCAGAGTAGAAAACACTTGAAATTTCAACAATATACAGCAGGTTGTCAGATTTAGCAGGTATCCAAAGGAATTATGAAACTTCACTGAAGGTAAGTATTTTCTGGTATGATGTCTCTAATACTTCAAAGAAACATTTCAGCTGGGCACATTATTGCTGCAGCAGACAAGGGCATAGTGACCACAAGCTGTCATTGATTTGGACTGAAAATTTCTAAGACATAGAAAGCCACGGCTTGAATTCAGGAATAGTAAATGAGTCTATTAGTTAAGATGGCAACACTGTAAATAAATATAGCAATATGAGCCTTCCATTTTAGGCAAGCTTTATTAATTATGTGAATTAGGAGAGTCAGTCCTCAAATGCACATCTATAACTTTCATTGGCCAGACGGGTTATAGTCCCAATAGCAGACTTTGACTCAACGTATGTTCATGTGTATGTCTGTGTGCTAACATATGCTCATCATTTAGACATGTGCAATGCACTCCTTCTTCTGTAAGAAATAACTTGTGAGTGGCGGAAATTTGAAACACATGTTGTTGCCATAATAAGATAGGGTACCAAGGAAGAATTTACTAATGTGATTAGCAAAGATCTAGGGGATTCTAAGCAATTCTATTATATGCAGACGTCTGGTGCAAGGATATGAAAATTGATGAATGGTTTTGATTTAGAAGTATAAAACTCTAATTACAGCACAGAAATGAGTTATAGATTTATTAAGAATTAGAAATGTCAGAATGCATAGGATTTTGAGACATCTCAATCACACTTAAATATAGTGGATTAGGAATGTTCTACAAGGGATAGCAAACTATCTAGTTCAAAATAACAAGGAAACTTGGAGTATTCCCCTCTCCATCACATGAATTGATTATGGCCAATATTATCATTTACAAGTTCTCTAAGTCTTAAGGATTTAAGTTTGAGTTACAGTGAAAAATGTTTCCATTTAAGCTAGGTTTAGCAACTGAATCCCTGTGGCAATGCCTGAAATTTACCATGAAAGTATAAAAGAAAGATACCTATGAGATTTCCTTGTATTTGTAATTTAGACAACAAGTAGCTGTTCTGTGGGGTTGGGCAAAGGAACTGCAAAGATGGGAAATTAGTGGTGGTGGCAGGGTTTCTTTAGGAACCTGGCATATGAAAAGAATCCACATATCATCTCTTGAGGAAGTAAGTTGAAGACTGAGACAAACGTAGAACTCCAAGGACTTAGATTCCCTTGTTTTTGTACTTTCCTCTGCAGAGCTGACATAACTAAAATAATTTCCACTGGCAGTTATGGCCCTCCAAGAGAAGCAAAGAAATTGACACTATGCCGGTTGCCTAGGTTAATATACTCTTGCAATGGGGTATTACGGGGGATAAAAGAGACAGGTTGATTGAGGCATTAAGCCTTCTAATTTTTTTCACTTGACTTGAAGGAATGCCAAGGAGGCCCCATCATGAATATCATCTGAAAAATCATGCTAAATAGCACCATAAGGTATGATAACTTAGAAGGTGGTTTTCAAACTGTCTTATGCCCCAGATGCCAAATAATTTTCTGGGAACCAGTTACATCTACAGTAGAAATTGTTATTTGAGAAGCAGTGGAGCCTGGACCTAGAAACTCATTTCATTTCTCCTTCACCTCAGCTCCGCCTCCCCTGGGGTCCCCAGAGGCAGAATTGTAACTCCCCATGAAACATTGTTTGGATTTGAAAAATTGTTCATCTATCAGGAAGATCAAGGGAAATGCTGCCTTAGGCTTAGGAAAGGATTTTATCTCTTATTTTTCTCTTTCATTCTCCTGTCAGGTCGTCATCCTTTTCTTTTGTCTCTCTTTCTTACACTTTTGTTTTAAAAATTTGGTGTGTAATTTTTCCCAAAATTACATAAACATAATAACTCGACTTTTAAAGTTAGCTAAGTCTTGCCCTTGGGAGAAGGAGTTTCATATTGTGTTGTATACCATAATCATGTCATCAGAGCTTGGCCCATAGTCCATTATCACCTCTTTAGTCTTGTTTGTCCTCTGGAAAACTAGATTTCTGTGGTCTTGACTGTGAAGACTCTCTAACCCACTTCCGTAAGGTAGTTTTTCCTCTCCCTCTTACTAGAGTCCAAATTCATTGTTTTCCTGCTCCCGCCCTTGGTCATTCTCTTTCTCTCTTCCTAATAGCTGGTATAGAATCTGATGCAGAAAACCCAGTGGGTGCTACTACTTTGAAGTAATACACAGTCTTTTCAAAATCAGAATTCTTATAAAATAAAATAAAGTAAGTAATAGTGTGAATTCTAAACCCAAATAAGTGCAAGTCATAATGGGTATATGCATGTTCAATGTTCCCCTTCATCTACCTCTTTTGCTTCTAGTCGCTATTTACAACAGCAAGACAAATTAAAAATAGTAAATCATAGAAGAGAAGTGTGCCCACTATGTCTCTACAGAAAGCATGTTTCTCAAGGGCAGCGAGCCTGGGAATGTTTCATTAGTATACTCTGCTGTGTGCATCTAAGCTCTTTATGCTCAGCACAATTGAATGCTGATGTGCGTTGAGCCAGACCACTATCAAAGTCTTATTGTGAACTGAGCCCTGGGTTATTAAAGTGCTGTCTCTCATTATTGCTGCAGCCTCTGCGGATGGAGAAAACACAACCTTTACACTTGTAGACAATCCTTGTGTTGTTTTCCTTCTGGGTAGCCTTGCCTTCATTATACATGGACATACCCGTGGAATTTATACTACCATAGAGCTTCTTTTTCCTCATCATACAACATGGTTTGGCGATCTGTTAAGTACCAGGAGTATGGAAATTAGTCACCCCTAGGATTTTAGCGGGAAAGGCAGAGTGCTTTGCCAAGCCTCCCTTGGGCAGGACTGTCTCCATATTCATGGCTCTGTCTTCCCAACCTATGTTCCCCAGTAGGAAAGAATGTGCAACACTGATGCTCTACTGTGGCCTGACGTGCATTCTTCTGACTGAATGAGGAACTATCTCATCTATCCACATTTAAGCCTGGAAGAAAAAATACTAAAATAGATCCAAGAAAAATTCTTCTCCAAACTCCTTAGATTTGTGGCTAGTGCTCTCCTGAAAGAATAATGAAGTTGTTCATTAAGTGCCTGGTATGCTCCTAGGCGCTGGCTTTGGTTCCACAGAATGGGGATGGGGGTAGAGAAAAAGCCACAGTCCTCGCTGCCAGAGAACAGACACGGCTGACCTTTCCAGTGGACAGATGTGCCTGTTCTCTGGCAGAGAAGACTGTGGCTTTTCTCTACCCCATCTCCTCCCAACTGCCTGCCCCAGTTTCAGGAATGGCACCATTAGAGATTAATTCCTTTGGGTCTGGAAGGCCTTTTGGTCTAAACATAGTCCATATTACCCCCTCCCCACAATAAAATGTAGATATGTAGGTACCCTTGGGATTGTTCAGTTCAGTAAGACCGAAGAACCATAGAAATGTTTAAGTGTCCTAAATTATAAATGCTTATTATCTTTTTCTAGTAAGAGTTCTGAGTTTATCTTTATCAATTTGAGTAAAAAATTTAAAATACCATCTCTTACAAGGTAGGGCATTAGTTCATTTATTTTCTTTGTACAGAGGCCATCATAAGAATGTTCATGAGATTCTGTATAAGTGGCTCTCGGAAATCTGGGGTTGGAAAGCAAAGCCCTTAAATGCCTTCTAATAATTATCCACAAGTGGAATACACTGACATCCATTAAAAATTATAGAAGTGATTCCAATATGAAAAACCAGTTTTGCAATTTTGTTTCATATGTTGAGTTTCGTTTTAAATTGAAATGAAAATGTGTTAATTCCTATTGATACAGTCTCAAGTATTGTCAAACCCCACAAACACATTAGAAAGCTATCTAAGACAAAGCTGGCACAGAAAGAGGCAAACACAAATACTGAGAGGTTGAAGCATAATGGAGCTCTCTTTTTGTTGAATCTATGATACAGTGGTAAAAACTAGCTTTGCACAATCATGACGTGAGAGTGTATTTCTTATTCTTTGGTTTGATTTCTGTAAGGTGTTTGAAGCATATTACATTTTTTCTGAGTGTTCACACTCAATATTTGCAATGGGAAGATCAATGTTAGACATTGGGAGAGGGACTCTGGATATAGGAAATGAAGAAACACCTATAAGTTGTCTTCCCTCCCAACTTTTCTTCCTTCAGAGAATGCTCTGTTCTTTTATCCATGAGGGGCCATTTCTGGTGACCTACATATACATTTGGGATGTGTTACAGAATGAATGCCACCTGACCTGCTGACCAAGCTGGAAGATACACACACCCAGAGGACTCTATGGTAGCACTGGGCATAAAAAACATGCCCCTTGGAAGTGTGTCTGACAGCATTCTCTGGTTATTATATAAGACATGGCCTTTCTTGAACGTATCTACAGTTCAGAGAAAATTCAGCCTGCAACTGGAACCCTGAATTCACTCAGGAAATGTGGCAGTAATATGTGAGACATATTTCTGGTTCTGAGCCAGCGTTGTAGGCACAGTAACACCAGGGACTTAAGGTTGAAAATGTGGTTTCAATAAGAATGTTCTCAAGGAAATGTGTGTATTGGAGATAATTTAGATCTACGTGGAGACTTGCACAGACCTCTACAAAACCCTAGGAAGAATATCCGAGATCTGTATAACATAAAAACAGTGAATCTAGTAAAAAGCTCAGATTCCTTATTAGAGCCTTTCCTTTTTGCTCGGTATTACAGGCTGCCAGATAGTGTGGTTTCTCTGGAAAATATTGATTTTTATTGAGGGCTTATCTAGAACAAATTATATGACAGACATAAAAAAATCAAATCATGAAATTTTTAACTACTAGGTAGCTTTAGAGTATATGTAAATCATAAATTATTTTATACACACATACACACATGCTCTTCACTTATAAAACACAAATCAATAAATAATCTTCTCCCTTATAAAGAATACTAAAAATTAGTCTATAATTTCCTGGGCAAAGTAGAAATTTTTACATTTAAAAGGTTTGTGTTAGCTCCTATAGCTTTAAAACACAAAAACAGACAAACAGAACACTCCAGATGGTTTTGGGGAGTGTACACTACAAAGCTGAGACAGTAATAAGAATCTTTATCCAGGTGAGGTACAGCACATATTCTATCAACGTTTTTGCCATCTTCTGTGAGTTCAGGTTTGGCACATGGGATCAGAGCTCAATGCCTTTTCGTGTTGCTGTTTTTGGGAAAGAGAAGGATCTCATTGTTGCTGGAAGTTTGGCTCCAGAGCAATGAGATGTGTTGAACCTCAGAAAATCTCAGACAGGAAGATTAGTTCCTCTATAAGTATTCAAAGGTTTATGGACACAAAGCTCATCTGAACTCTCTAAACCTATGGAGTCTGCCAAGTTGGCTAGAATAACTGACAGGATTGGGCTTTTTCCCAAGCCTTCTATCACTTTCACTCTGATCCCTGCCAGAAATCAAACAAGAAAAACCCTTTCTTGTCGTGTTTTGACACCCCCTGCTTTAGTCCCTGCTATAAACTCGGCATCCAAATATTTCAGCATATCAACTGAAGGTTGATAATATACATGGGCAAAGGTTCAAAGGGTGGCTAAGAGCCTGAAAAAGGGTCACTCAACCTTACATAAATAACATACTCCGAGAATACATTACAAAGTGACTGATTCCAGGTCCAGCCATGTTAACAGAGTCTTTTCCTATAGCCTGGATGTCTCCAGTAGCACTACGCTGGGTGTAGTGTCCAGTTTAGTAGGCATACTCTATGGCTGCAAAAAAATACTATCTGTAATTGAAAATTTTCTGTCTATGTGAAAGAAAACATTTTAGAAAATAAAAACCAGCATTCAGTAAATCGGTTGGGTATGAATATATCCCTAGTCATGGTATATATTGGTCATAGAATAAACTAACATTTCTTTCTTTCTTTTTTATCAAGTTGGGGTCTACTAAGTTGCCTAAGCTAGTCTTTAACTCTTAGGGCTCAACCGATCTTCCTGTGTACCTGGGATTACAGGTGCACACCACTGCGCATTAACATTTCATTCTTCAATTCAACTTTTAACACATTTTATACACACTGATTTCTAACATGCACTACAACTATATTTTATCTCCTTCCCACTTAATATTTGACCTTAGTTTACTTACTCTGATAGCTTAATCCATAGTTTAAGGAGCTATATCTCTAGCTTAACCCATAGTTTAAGGAGCTATATCTCTGATTTACCTGAAGGTAAATATTGTTATCAGCTTCTACCACAAGAATATATCGGACTTAATATTATTTCCATTATGTTACGAACTAAATAAAGGATCTCAGCCTTATCTAGGGTATTCAGTACCAAGACAGCTATGGACCACCATATACACATGATGCAACATTATGGCCAAAGATCCCTATGTTTTAAAAACTGCAGATTATAGCTGATATACTCATAAAGTCAATTTATTGGGTGACAAACAGACATTTTAGAAGTGGAATAGGATAGAAAACATCAGAGTTCATCCTATGTAGCATGAGTAACCAAGCAACTGGTGTCATTACAGAATTCTGTAGTTGTTATATATGTATGTGCATATGTCCTAGTCATCATGTAGAATGTGTTCCTTCCCATGAATCACAGTCCGAAAGTTTGGGAGCCATTGATTTAGTGAGGCATCTAGATACTGTTGGTTTAAATTTTTATTTATGTCTATTCTCACCACAAAGGACAGAGGGGGACCTTTTCAAACCTAAGTCGGTCCAGGTTTACTAATTTGCTCAAAACCCACCAATGGCTTCCCCCTTGAAATCCCAGGCACTTCTGACCCGGAAGCTCTCCACTCTCCCCTTCATGCGCTCTGTCCCAGACATGAACGACTCCACTCTGGTCCTCAAATGCATCGGGTGTGAGCCTGCCTCGGTCCTAGTCCAGGTTGTTCTGTTGGCTGGAATTATCTTTTCCAAGATCTGGTTCTTTGTCTCACATCTTTAAATCTTGCTCCAATATCTCTTTGTGTGTGAGGCCTCCCCTGACCATCCTATTTGAAATTGTGACCACTGCTCCTGTCTAGCCCTATGCACCCCCTTCCTCTGCCCTATTATTTTCAGTGACACCACCATCCTGTATGATTGACTTGTTGTGACATTTAGTCTCTGTGTCTCTCAACTAAGATGTGAACTCCAGGAAGACAAGAATTTCTTCTGTTCATGCCTGTAGACCTTTGATACTTAAAGCTGTGCATGCTACAAAGTAAGCACTTAATTTCTATTTGTGGAATTCACTGCATTTAGGGGAGAACTGCATTAAAATCCATGAACTGGAGCACTTTTCTTTACCTCCAGGCAATTGGAGGTGTTAGAGATCTTCAAACTGTGCCTAATTCCCATTAATTCCAGCTCATCCCTCTATTCTGCTGTGGAGTGGAATTCATGAGTGTCCACCCATGGCTCATGCTAAGCCGAGAGGCTGACGAGATGAAAGGCACATAGCATAGCAAATAAACTCACACTTTCTGATCACCGACAGTGTCCTTCTGTGCTTTAGTCCCACTGACTTTTCTAGTCTCATTCCTCATTTCCCCTGGCTCTTCACAGACTCCACCTGCGTACCCAGCGTACCCAGAGCCTGTTTTCTAGACCCAATGCAGCAACTGTAGTTGTCTGTCTACATTGTCTTCATGATTTCATACTTTTAAACATACTATTCCCATTGCCTGGTGGGAATGGGGTTTTCTTACCCTTTGCCATTTGCAGAACTTTTATTTATTTATCTAGAATAGAAACTTCCCCTCATTTGTGGACCACTTTCTGACCTGCCATCCAGGTGTTCTTGGCACTCAGAAGACAGCCTGGTTGAGTAGAGAGAGGATAAGGCAAGACAAACCAAACTTTGCCATATACTAGCTTTGTGAATTTAGCAAAGTACTTTTGCCTCAGTTTTCTCACCTGTTAAGTGGGAAAATAGGGCTATTTTATGGGGCTGTCTTAAACTTATTGAGATGGCATTGTCAAGCCTGACACCAATGTGTGGCAATGGTGTTGGGGGGGGGTATAAGTGTCTCTTTCCTCTCCCCTCTTCTGAAACACTGTGTGCACATCCCTGTCAGCACTCATCCACTCTGGGCAATTTGTGGTTTATTTCTCAGTCTCCTATAATTGACTGATGTTCCTGAAAACCATGACCTGGTTCTACTCATGTTTGCATTGCAGGACCCAGCAAAGCTCCAGGCAGAGCACAGGTGCTCAGTCATTGTTTGTGTAATAGAAAGGTGATGACAATGAAATTAATAATTATAAATGGCTAGCATTTATTAAGGGCTATTGAGTCAGTATGTCACATGGATCACCTCTTGTATTCCTCACAATAATTCTGCAAGCCTGTGTTCCTTCTTATTCCCCCCATCTTACAGATGAAGTAACTAATTCTCAGAGAATTTAAATAACTTGCCCAAGCACAGAGCCCTGATGGAATGGAGCTGGAGTTTAAAGCCAGTCAGTACACTGAATGAGCTTCAAGCTATAGACCACACCTCTGACTGGAATTTTCTTATTTCAGGGGTAAGCCCTTGGTCAATCCTGATGCTATTTCCATGGTTCCCCACTCTACATACAAAACAATCCTGCTGGACAGGCCCAGACATCTGGCCAATGGGAACTGGACAAAGCTCCATCTGGAAGCCATCAGCACCTCTCATGGGTCAGCTGCGAGAGATTTTATTTCAAATGACCCAATACATTTCCTCTGCTTCCCCCTCACAGACAAATTTGTTGGCTGCACTGTTCTGATAGTTTAGGGGTAAAGGCCCCACTTAAATGGCAACTTAATCTCAAATCAGTAAGTCCCCAAATGATATTTGCTATTGTCGGGGCGTATGTTTCCATTTTCCAACCAAATCTACTTCAGAGGTACTCAGATGGCTTCCATGGTTTCCAGGTACTATAGATCTGAGAGCTGAGAGCTTAGACTGGTCCTAATTATGCATTTTTTTAAACTATTCATCTAAACAGTCTTAAGGTGGATTGCTTTATTGCATACCAATTTTCTGCTTTCAGGATTAAGAATTTGATGGTACATATTCCCTCTGCTTCCTAAAACTGACCACGGGTCTGAAAGTCAGAGAGTCAGAGATGACCATGAATCTCTTGTAGACAATATTAATCACATCCTTATACTTCACACCTCATTGGAGAACAAAATGAAGGTGGTGGGGCAAGTGGAGCCATAATGAAGTATTTGATTACTATTCCATTGTCATAACTCATAGTTACCAACCCAGCCAGAAAATCACAACTGAATACTTAATAAAACACATTCGGATTCTTTACACTCAAGATTCAGAGACTTAAAAATCATTGAAGTACACAAATTCCTTATTCTACTCTTAACAGTAACACTTGTGCTGATTCTTGTATTTTAATATTCAAAACTACTTTTTTCAGGAAACAAAACATCAGAATCAAAGATGAATTTTCTAAGCACCCAGGGAAGCATCTCCAAAAATTTCAAAAATCTTGCTGATATAATCAGAAAGAAAAGTTTTGAGACCAAACACTCTGTCTGTGCAACAACATACAGTTATAATTGAAAATTCATGCTTATTTTTCACGTGACTTCTTTTGCTAATGAAAGCATGCATTTCCTGAAGTCCTCTTACTCGAAGAATGTTGTGGCTGAAGATTTCTTGGTAAAATACAATATGATTTTTTTAATTAAAAATTTTTAAATTTTACATACACACATACAAACACACACCTTGGTTTATCTCTCCAAAATCACATCCTAGAAGTGGATTTGTGAATCAAGACATATGCACACTTAAGAAAGTATATCTTTAATCAAATGGCCCTCCAGGAAAATGGTACCAATCTATACAAACAGTAGGAAGTGAACTCCAATATTTGAAAAGAGAGAAATAGTAACATGGATAAATTATATTTACACTAAACAATATTTAACATATCTACCATGTACAACTCCAACCTGTAAGACAATAGGGTCTAGTTATCTTGGTTTGCCACTTTAGATCTTAATGGCATGGGGTGGTTTATATTCTCTTGCTTCCCAGAAAAAGGCACAAAGTGTGATAGGGTCAATGGTTGCGATTGCAGGTGTAAGATGGGACTAAACCTTTCATCCTCTGTGATACCCTCCTTATGCATCCTGATTTTCTAGGCCAATGTATTTGATGATTTCTTGATAAAACAAAATTATTGAACAAGTTTAATGGAAAAATATGACTGGTGAATTTCAGGCTAAAAAAATAAAGATACGTGATTCGTATATAAAATACCTTGGTATGTCAGCTTTGTAGGCTTGTAGAAGGTAGTGACTCTCATTTTACTCCTTCAATAGGTATTTATTGAATGCCTACTAGGTATCAAACACTGTGCTACAGGCTTGAGATTCAGTGATGAGCTACCTAACTATTGTTCATAGAATCCACATCCAGGTAACTATGGAAGCACAAATTTACCAATTGCTGTGAAGTACTGTGTGTTATGACAGGGAAAAATAGGGGAATTAGAGCAGATAAAGAGTAGGGACGTTTCTGGATAAGTGTCTTTTGAAGGAAGAGGAATTAACCAGATCAAAGATGGGAGTTCTGGCAGTTCCTTTGAAGCTTAACTTTGAGTTACAATATGACCTGGCAATTCCACTCCTATGTATGTACCCAAGAAAAATAAAAACACACACCTGCACAAAATCTTGTACCTGAAAGTTCATAGTAGTATTATTCATAATAGCTAAAAAGTAGATACAGTTAATGAAGGTGTAAATACAATATGGTATTTCTATACAATAGAATATTATTTGGCAATAAAAAGAAATACACTATTGATACATGCTACAATGCAGATAAACCTCAAAAACACTACGCTAAATGAAAGAAGCCAGACACAAAGACCATGTATTATATAGTCCCTTTTATATTAATTGTCTATAATAGACAAATCTATAAAGACAAAGTATAATAGTAGTTGCCTGAGTTTGAGATAAGGAGGCTGGGGAAAAATGGTGAGTGACTGCTAATGGACACAGAATTTCTTTTGGGGATGATGAAAATGTTTCAGCATGGACTGTAATGATGGCTTGCACAACTCTGTGAATACACTAAAAACCATTGAATTTTACATTTTGAGTGGATGAATTGTATGAGATGTGAATTATATCTCAATAAAGTTGTAACATTAAAAAAAGGAGAGGAAAAAATAAGGAGCTACTTTGAGAGATTCATTAATCACGTATAAGTCCATTAGTTGAAGCCCGTGAAGAAAGGAGTGGGGGTTGGTTTCCTCTGCCTTGGGCTCCCTGGAAACTCATTTTCCCATGGAAAAAATGGGAATAAAACTCATCAAATTTTACATCAGTCAAGCCACTTTATTATGTGTCATTTTAACTGCCATAAAACACAGGTCAGACTAACATGTAATCATTGATCAGTGGGCCCTATTTCTTATATGCCTCTCCCTCATTGTCTGTTTATATTAGATCATAGCCACAGTGGAGGTTAAGGTGGAGTTAGAGGACTTTAAAATGTACTAAAGTTGTCAGTGAACCTTCTAGCATACAGTAAAGGCCTGAGTTTTCCTTTGAGTTTTTGTTAAGTTAGTTACTGCCATGTAAGTCATGGTCAGCAAGGAATAGTGGCTAAATATTGAACCAGGTTTTTTCTAAAGTAATAAAAGATCCTCAAGCCATTGCTGAGCTTTTAATTTTTTTTTTTTTTTTTTGGATAGTTTATCCGTTTAACAACCAAGTACAATGCTGGGAGGTACAATTGTACTAAGAAATTTGGTCCCAGGAGGGGAGATCCTGGGAAAGATCCTGGGGACATCCTCCAAAATACAAAGCAATGGACTATGGATATGAAATTGCTACAGTCCAAGAACTTTGGAGCAAAACAGAAGGTCCTTCTCACAGTAGCCAAACTTTTTAGATTCTTTTAAATTTACATGCACTGACATAGGTCATGGATCTTGAATGACTTGTTCAATCATGGGCATGAAATAGGACTGTTCTAAGGAGCTGGAGGTTATCCTTGCCAAGATCTCAGTGGGATATGGCTCTGTATTTGAGGTTGAAGTAGATTCCCTTTGAACTGTCCTAGGATTTTTTTTTTTTTTTTTTTTTTTTTTTTTTTTTTTTTTTTTTAGAAGAGAAAAGTAAATTGCTTTTCCTTATGCCTTGAAAATTTATTCAAATAAACTGGAAGGAAATATACCATAATTTAAATAATGGTTATTTATAGTTCACAATAACTTGTTTTGAAATTTTCTGCAATGAAGTTTTATTACATCTGGGTCAGAGAAAAAAATTATGTGCCCTTGAATTTCTCTAGTAAAGTCAATTGCTTATTTGCTTCTTAATTCAAGATAGCATCTGGAATTCTAGTTGCTCTAATGCCCTCAGTTTTCTCCTTATTTATTACATCATACAGCATGGGTTTTGGACTCTAAAAACTAAGGTTTAAATCTCTCCTTTGGCTGACAGAAGAGAACTAATATAAGATGCTGCTTCTTGATGCCAAAACCAACTCTAGAGATGAAACAAAGGCAGGACAGGAGTTGATTGCTCTCAGATCTTTAAAACTGAAAATTCGTGGAGAGACAAATATGGAAAGTAAAAGAAACAGCAGGCAGTAGAAGAAGTGGATCAAGTACCTGAGGGAAGGAAAATTGGTGGGAATTCCACCTCTAGGGGTGCAAAACAAGCTGTGGCAACTGGGGTGAGCAGACAACATTAAGGTCAGTCTTGCCGTCCTTCCACCCCAGGTGCTTACTGCAGAGAAAGGCTGATCTTTCTCAAGCAAATGTGAGGGCAAGTTCCCTTAGGGATAAGGGAAATGGAGGGAGGTGGACCTAGGCTGTAATTTTCTAGGTTTCTCACTTGAAATACACCCCCACAGTGAAACTGCTCTTTATGGCATTACAGTAATGAACGCATGTCGTTATGCATTTGTCCAAACCCACAGAACACACAGCACCAATGGTGAACCCTAATATAAACTCTGAAGGGTAAGTGATAATGATGTGTCAGTGTAGGTCCATCAATTGCAAATGGACCGCTGTGTGCCTGATAGCAGGGAAGGCTCTGTGCGTGTGGGAACAGGCAGGCTATGGAAACTCTCTGTACTTTCTGCTCAGTTTTGTTTGAACCTCAAACTACTCTAAAAAGTAAAGTTTACTAATTTTAAAAGACCGAAAGGTTTATTCAAGAATTTAAATATTGTTTAATGTAAAATTTATCAATTTACCCTCCAGGGTGGAAAAATAGGTTAATGGGAAAATATCTTATTTTATCTCAATCATTATTAAAATACTTAAAATTCAATGTTTATAAATGACATAAATGTTTTTAGAACGACTAGAAGGTTATTTTCCTAACTTTATTCAATCATTACTTTTAATGGCAAAAACTGCAATTACTTTTGCACCAACCTAATATTTATTTTAAAAAGCTACAGTGAACACCAGTTTTAATAATGAATATTACATACATTCTTTTTAGATAAGGAGTAAGACAAGGATGGCAGCCCTGGTGTTCGTAGCATAAACCTTGAAGGTCCTGGCTAAAATGATAACCCATGAAAAAGAAGAGTTTTATGAACTGAGAAGCAAAAGACAGAAGTATTTTATCTGCAGATAACATAATCATCTATATGGCAACCCCAGCAGAATTAACAAATTTATTGGCT
This sequence comes from Rhinopithecus bieti, assembly GCF_001698545.2. Taxonomy (NCBI): domain Eukaryota; kingdom Metazoa; phylum Chordata; class Mammalia; order Primates; family Cercopithecidae; genus Rhinopithecus; species Rhinopithecus bieti. Next base: position 3,340,516 of record NW_016804232.1, on the reverse strand, counting down.
ATTAGTAAAAAATAAATTAAGTTGCAAATAAGATCAACTTATAAGAATCAATAGCCTCTTTTCACACTAATAATAATTGAGCAGAAAAATTTACTGGAATGTAAGACCTAGCCAGATGCAGTGGCTCACGCCTGTAATCCCAGCAATTTGGGAGGCTGAGGCGGGCGGATTACCTGAAGTCAGGAGATCGAGACCATCCTGGCCAACACTGTGAAACCCCATCTCTACTGA
>NW_016804232.1:3320972-3339979 GCF_001698545.2 Rhinopithecus bieti | reverse complement strand
GAGAGAGAGAGAGAGAGAGAGAGAGAGAGAGAGAGAGAGCGCGCTGGGAATGGTGGCAGGTGCCTGAAATCCCAGCTACTCGGGAGACCACGGCAGGCAGGAGAATCGCTTGAACCCGGGAGGCAGAGGTTTCAGTGATCTGAGATCGCGCCACTGCACTCCAGCCTGGGCGACAGAGCGAGACTCTGTCTCAAAAAAAAGAAAGAAAGTAAGATCCACTTCCTAAAACAGCAGCAACTATAAAGTAGGTAGAAATCTATTTAAAAGCAAAGGAGACCTTTTAAGAATAAAGGAAAATATGAAACTCTATTAAAAGACCCAAAAGAAGACCAGAATAAATAGAAAGTATAGAGCATGTACATGGATGAGGCAATTTAACTTTGTTTTTATATCAATTCCTGCCAAATTAATCTATACATTAAATGCAATTTCAGGCAAAATTCAAGGAGAGATTTTTTTGAAAATTCCAAAAGTGATTCCAAGTGGATATGAAAAGATAAATGTGCCCCTTATGTTAAGCAAAGTTTGAAAGGAAAAAAAAAAAAAAAAAATGACCCCAGGATTTGAAGACGGGGTAAGCAGCACACTTGTTCTACAAGTTATTTAGAAAAACTACCAAATTATTTTGAAAAGTAATGTGCTATGGGTATAATAATAAACAGAACCCATGCAATAGACTAGAGATTCTGGCATGTATGGGAACTGGTATAAAAGTAATACCACAAATCAGTGAATAAAAAATGGCTTGCTTAGTAGAAATTCTTAGGAAAATTGGCTCACTATGTGGAGAAAAATAAAACTCATCATATATAGAAGTGAATTAAATCCTAAATGTGAAAGGCAAAATATAAAATTTAGTAGAAGAAAATGCAAAAGAATATCTTTGTGACTTTTGGATGAAAATTTGTAACTCAGATTCAAAAATCATAAACCATAAAAAGGAAAAATTGATGCATTTCTCTACATCTGAAGTAATGATTATTCTTAGCTGGGCATGGTGGCATGTGCCTGTAGTCCCAGCTACTTGAGAGGCTAACATGGGAGGACTGCTTGAGCTCAGGAGTTTGAGTCCAACCTGGGCAACTCAGGCAACTCAACTTTGTAAGACCCCCATCTCTAAAAAAACAAAAATAAAAAAAGGTGAAGATTATTCTTCAAGAAAGGAATTTTACACAAAAATAATCAATGGATAACAGACCAAGAGAAGATGTTTAATACAAATAAAAAGTTAAGAGCTGGGCACAGCCTCACACATGAAGCAAAGGGGGTAGGATGGCTTGAGGCTAGGAGTTCAAGACCAGCCTGGGCAACATAGCAGGACTCCATCTCTACAAAAATAAAAACAATTAGCTGGGCATGGTAGGGTGTGCCTGTCGCCCCAGCTACTTAGGAGACTGAGGCAGGAGGATTTGCTTGAGCCCAGGAAGTGGAGGCTGCAGTGAGCCATGATCATGCCATAGCGCTCCAGCCTGGGCAACAGAGCAAGAGCCTGTCTCTAAATAAATAAATATATAAAACAAAAAATATAAAAATAAAAACCTTTGGTCCATTAAAGGTTATATTTGAGGTTGTTTGTTGCTTCCTGGAGGCAGCAGTGATTTGGATAAACATAATAATATTTAGTAAAGAGGAGTGGACCTGCATGATGGAATACTACACACCTATCAGGAACCACAAATCAGCTACAGCCTTGTAGATGGATCACATAAACAGTATGAGGTTAAAAAACAGAGTTGCATCTATAATATAATATCATTTAGAAGAATTAAGAAACAAATTTTAAAAAATTTCAAAGAAAGATAGCTGAGGAGCTATTTGAATTACACTAGAATAGTAGCTTTATGGGGGTGATGAATGGCAGTGTGGATGGGGAAATGCTGAGTAAAAAATGAATTTAAACACAGGAGGGATCTTGCTACAATGATAATTAGTGTACCACAAACTCAATGGTAAGAAGAGCTCAAATCTCTGTACTACAGGGACACACACAAAAATCCCACAAAAATATCTAAATCATTGCTTCATGCACTACAGCTGTGGTACTCATGGCTAAGTCACCTCACCTCTCAGAACGTTAGTTTTCTGGACCATAAAAGGTGATGCAAAATAATCGCCTCATTCTTTAGAATTAGGATTAAATGAGATAAAGTATAACAAGCTCTTAGAAGACAACCAGAACACGGGATGGGGTTACATGTCAGCCACTGGGAAGCTGTGTGCCTTACTGGTTTGGGACGGCATCCTTGATGCCAGGCAGGCTTGCTGCTTTCAAAACTTGCTCTGCCCATGACCAGCTATGAGCTTGGTCAGTTGTTCATACTGCTTAAGCCACAGGTCTATTTTCTGTAAAATGGGCTTAGAATAACATATTCTCAGCTATGCCATGAGGATCACCTACAGTCAGCGTAAACAAAGTTGTCAGCTAAGAGCAGGTGCAAAATAAAGGCTCAATGAATTATTTTAATTTGTTATTTATTAAAATGTTTAAAATTGAAAATTAGGTTCACTTACACACTTTATTCAGGTAATGGCTGATGTAAAACTTTTAGTGAATCAAGTTCCAATTGTCATATTTTATTCATCCAATCCAATGGTTCCAAAAATTTTGGTCTCAGGACCCTTTACACTTTTAAAAATTACTGACACCTCTGAAGAATATTTGTTTATATAAGCACTATCTATCAATATGTACCACATTTCAAATTAAAATTGAGACATTTGAAAATATGTATTAGTTTAGCTAATGTTACAATGACAAACCCATTACATGCCAATAAAATAATGCATTTTATGAAAATGAATTCTACAAAACAAAAGGAAGAGTGAGAAGAGTGACGTTGCTATACATTTTTGCAAAACTCTTAATAGAAAACAGTTGGAAGCTCATCTCTGCTTTGGCATTTAGTCTGTTGTGATATGTTGTTTTGGTTGAAGTATATGAAGAAAATCCAGACATAGATATGTAGTTGGCAAAGATAGGAGTTTTAAAATAGCCTTTTCAGATCACTGTGGATATTCTTCTTTCATGTTGTACCAAAATAAGTGATAGTTTTCTGAAGGTTAGTTGCAAAACCTACAAATCAGGTGGTATCTGAAATTATATCAACACAATTTTATTTTCTATTAGATTAAAACCCATTGATCTAACTTATACTTTAAATGAATTTTCATATTGCCATGTGATTTTGTATTGCTATGCACTGGTCGTTTGGAAAATATTGGTTCACTGAGTTAATATTGACACATTTCATTAAATGATATCAAAAAATCGTATTTGTTAACGTAATCACCAAATCTCATCTGGAAACCCTTCAAGTAAAAGGAAGCTGTCTAGCTCATTGTGGCAGATACACATTTTCCAAAATTCTAATTTTTGCTTGAAAGCTCCAATTTTATCATTAACAAATATTGTCAGTTGTTTTCCTTGAAGTGACAGGTTCCTCTTTGAGAACATGTCTGCCACATATTAAAGACTGAAGAGCCATGTGCTTTTTTTCAGGTGTTCTTTCAAATACAAATGGTGTTCCCTGAAGAAAAGCAGCTGCTTCAGCTAGACACCCAGTCACACAAGTCCTTTTCTGGAGACAACCATGATACTTCAATATACAGCAAAGGATTTTATGCATACTTTCCATCTCATTATCCAGGATATAAAAATTGTATTCAAATGTTAAGATGTAATATAATTAATACTTTTTGTTGCTTCATCAAAGACATTTTACATTTTTTGGTATAATGTATTGTGGTAAAAAGTAGAATGACTGCTAGTACAGTTTGGTGTTACTATTTAATTCATACTGAAGTACCAACAGTCTTCTTACCCACGCTTATTCTGCAAATAAGACTTTACAGGTATTCTTAAAATAGTTGTGACCTCATGAACTCCTGGACCCCCATCAAGAGTGCTGTGCATCTTATCTGTTGAAAGAAGGATTTCCTTCTCATTTCCAAGGTGGTGTCTTCCATCTTTGACATCCAATTTCTACATATGGTGCAATATGAAGGGAATCTAGGGAAGTAAATTATTTAATGCAGACAGGTGAGAGAAGAACAAGAAGAAGAAAGATGCCAAGTGTGTAGGGAAATAAGTTTAATAGGGCTCTATCACCCTCCCACATAAGAAAAACGGAAGCCTCAAATTCATGAATTATGAGCTTTGGTAAAGGAAAATAGAACATATGCTACTTGACTTAGGGTGGGAATTTTTTTTTTTTTTTTTTTTTTTTTTGACATGGAGTCTCACTCTGTCGCCCAGGCTAGAGTGCAGTGGTGTGAACTCAGCTCACTGCAACCTCCATCTCCTGGGTTCAATTAATTCTCCTGCCTCAGCCTCCCAAGTAGCTGGGATTACAGGCACCCACTACTATGCCCGTCTAATTTTTGTATCTTTAGTAGAGAAAGGGTTTCACCATCTTGGCCAGGCTGGTATCAAACACCTGACTTCACGTGATCCACCCATCTTGGCCTCCCAAAGTTCTGGGATTACAGGCGTGAGCCACTGCACCCAGTCAGGTTACATCTTGATAAACTCATCATTAAGGTGAAAATATCATTAAGTCAAAAATACATTTAAACCTATCGAACATCATGGCTCAGCCCAGCCTACTTTAAACATGCTGGATACACTTACATTAGCCTACAGTTGGGCAAAATCATCTAACACAAAGCCTGGTTTATGATAAAGTGTTGAATAGCTCACGTAATTTATTGAATATTGTACTGAAAGCATAAAACAGAATGGTTGTGTCAGTACTCGAACTATGGTTTCTACTGAATATGTATTGCTTTCACATCATTGTAAAGTCAAAAAATGTAAGTTGAACCATCCTGAGTTAGGGACAGTCTGTATAACCTGTCTACAATTCTTGCTGATTTTACGTGCAGTGAGTAATAGGGCCCAGAGCAATTGGCCTCTCTGTTTAAGGCAGCCTCATCATTGTCATCTGAGCGGCAGAAGGATTAAACAATAAACCTCGAATCCTTCCCCACTGGCAGACCATCCTTCTTCTGTCATTTACAGCAAAGACTGTTGGGTAGGAAGGAATGGAGATGCATGCACATCCATTAGGACTTTTTAAATGCCTCTTAATACCTCCCTTAAGACTAAGTGCCATTTAGGAGATTCCGATTGCCCACAACTATCATCATCAATTATCTCCTTTATGAATAGATGCCCACTGTCAGGTTCAACATTCCACACACAGTCCTTATATTTCAGTAATATATATGTTGTCCCCCACATTTATCTTATTTTCACTCTGCTTTTCCACCATCCCTCCCAGTCTTCCCATTCAACCCTGTAGTTATTAGCTGCTTGGTAATGAGGAATAAATCACTTTTTTATGGCTTCTTCACCGTACTTCTGCTAACAGATACCATACCACATTAACACTATGTTACACACCCTCAAGGAAAGGGTATGACCCCCCCCCCCACCATTCACATTGTAAAAGATTTATTGCATGGTCAGACTGCTAGGCCATGAACCTATTTATCTTGCAGCACCAGGAGCTTAATATATATCCTACTCTCCCAAACCAGAAGCACGTCAAGAAAAATCAATGTAGAAAATCCCGATAGTGTGCAACACATTGGAATATTTGACATTTTAACAAAGGCGATAATACATCCCCAGCCTTGTTTAATCCTCAGACAAATTAAAATTATTTTTAAAACATAATAAAATAAATCATTTTATTTTAAAACATATTAAAATATAATTTACTGTTTTATTAAATATTAAATATTAATGTATATTTAATGCTTTAAATAGTAAATAATAATGCATTATTATTACCATTGTCTAATCCTCAGACAAATTAATATTATTTTAAAACCATATTAAAATAAATCCTTTCCTTTACCCCCCAATTCCACTTTCACGTACATACACAATAACAAAGTGTCAGGCAATGCTGAGTTCTAATTGTTTCTCTGACCAGAGACTCCGGATTTGAGAGGTCATTGCATTTTCAAACCTGGCCCTGATTTGCATCAAGGAGACACATTCATAGTGCAGAAACACCTGCTGGGAAGACAGACATGGGAATGAGGCAGAGCCATCCCCACTGCGAGGGTGGGAACTGGAGCCTCTTCCGAGGGAGCGTTCACCACAGAGAATGCTTGGAAATTTGATCCCAGAGCAAATTTATCTGAGAATACTGAAAAAGGAAGCAGTTGTTCTTAGACTCAAGATCCATCCAAGAAAGGCAATTCGGCAGTAGGACAGAGGAAACTCTTGTAGCACCCTGTGCTGTTTTAACTTCATAGCTTCATTTATGCTACCCCATTTATGTGCAGTGAACTTCCGCACCCTGTAACACTGACTGGGAATGTAGTCCAGAGGCTAGTTGAGAAGAGGTTAGAGAACGGACAGAGTGTGAGAGATCTAGGGTTGGGCCCCTTCCTGCCACTCCCCATGCCGTGACTTTGGGAAATGGCAGTTACACACTGGCTATTGGCGTCCTCGTTGTAGAGGAGGCATTAGACCAGACATTTGGCCTGGGTCTGGCACTTGGGTTGAGTAACTTGGATGAAGTCACCAATGAGGTCATTCTTGAGCTGAGATGAGAATGGTGGACTGGTTCTCTGTCCTGGGCGGTTGCTATGACATTGTGTGGTGGGGAGCGGAGGTGGAAGAACATCAAAGTAGTGAAGGGAATGTGCTCTGGCCATGGCCTGGTCCTGCCACTTAACTGACCACATGTGTGGGCTACTCACTTAACCTCCTTCTATATAAACATGGATGAACCTTGGCCGAGCGCAGTGGCTCACGCCTGTAATCCCAGCACTTTGGGAGGCCGAGGTGGGCGGATCACAAGGTCAGGAGATCAAGACCATCCTGGCTAACACGGTGAAACCCCGTCTCTACTAAAAATACAAAAAATTAGCCGGGCGTGGTGACCGGCGCCTGTAGTCCCAGCTACTCGGGAGGCTGAGGCAGGAGAATGGCGTGAACCCGGGAGGCAGAGCTTGCAGTGAGAAGGGATCGCACCACTGCATTCCGGCCTGGGCAACAGAGCAAGTCTCTGTCTCAAAAAAACAAAAACAAGAACAAAAAAAGGATGAACCTCATGGGCCTACCTCCAAAGTCAAAGGAACACAGTGCACCACACATAATAAACGGTCAAACTGTTATCATTATTATTATCGCTACACAAAACCATTTCCATCATCGTTGTTGAATTTGATGATCTCTCAAAGTATCTCACAGTAATTTTCATATTTCTGCTCTTTTATGAATGCTATTCTTTAATAAAATCGTTAATTGATATATATTATTAAATATATTATTCTTACATTAGAAGTCATGCTTTTAAAACAAGAAAGCTAAAAAGAAAAAAGAAAAAAAAGCCCTGAGCGCGGTGGCTCACGCCTATAATCCCAGCACTTTGGGAGGCCTAGGCGGGTGGATCACCTGAGGTCAAGAGTTTGAGACCAGCTTGGCCAACACGGTGAAAACGCGTCTCTACTAAAAATACAAAAATTTGCTGGGCGTGGTAGCACACACCTGTAGTCCCAGCTACTTCGGAGGCTGAGGCAGGAGAATTGCTTGAACTCGGAAAGTGGAGGTTGCAGTGAACCAAGATAACGCCAGTGCACTCCAGCCTGGGTGAAGAGCCAAACTCCATCTCAAAAAAAATGAAAGCGCAACGAAAAAAAGAACCTTAATAACTCTACTCAAATGATGATTAATGTCATTTTGATGTATTTCTTTCTAATCTGTTTTCTTCACACACACACTTCTTTAGTGCAGTTGTAATTATAGCATCTGTATAGTTCGTGTTTAGAAAAAAAAGTAACATGAGTAGAGCATGTTAGGCTTTAAAAATACTATTTAATGGCTCATAAAAATATGAGTTATTTAGTTTCTAAATGGCTGCATAACATGTCACATAGACGGGTTAATGATGGATTAATCTATTTAATAGTGGGTTCTATAGAATATTCCTTTTTCATTGGACATTTAAGCTACTTGTAGTTTTTTCTTTTATAAATATTATTCAATAGCATCCTCATAAACAGATAATAGCATTCTCATAAACAGATTGTTCATATACTTGATTATTTTCTTAAGATAATTTTGGTGTAGAATTACTGAATCAAAGTATATGATATCTTTGAATGCTCTTGATAAATATTAACAAATTAATTTTCTGACTGGTTATATCAGGTTACTCCCACTAACTAACTGGTCACAAGAGCAGTTATCTTTCTACACTGTTGATAGCATTTTTTATTTTTCTTCTTCTCAATTTAATTGGCAAAATATTATCATGTTACTTTTATTTGAGTATGTACTATTACAATTAATTAAATATTTTTCTATAGATTTGTTGGTTTTTTGTTTTCTTTTTATTTAAATAGTTTTCACGTCCATTGTTCATTTTTATGCCGAGAAGTAAGTACTTACATTATGACCTGTAAGAGCTATTTAACATTAAAGGCATTATTTATTTGCCTGTCCATTTGTTAATTTTCCACCTGACTTGTCATTTTTTAATTTAATTTTGTTTATTGAGTCTTGTTAGACATTTGAAATTCTAATAATTTTTCCTCCTGTGTTTTATTTAAAGAGACTTTGCCCACTTCAATAGCTTTTGGCATCTAAGTCCTATTTTCATTTTATAATTTAAATTTTACGTTTATTTTGTTAAATTGGGAATTGAGTTTTGCATAAAGTCTAAAATGAGATTTTACTATATTTTTGTCAAATAGCTATATTCTCCTCAACTATTTAGTGAATTATTTATCCTTTCCTCATTATTTCGTGATGTTTAGTTTATTTTATAAAAAATATGTGTTTGAGAGAGAGAAACCCTCTTATCCAATTCTATTGATACCACTAGTTAATTGGTAAAGCAAGAAAGCTGATTCTAAAATAAAATGTGATAAGAAATGGTTCTTATTTTCCTTACATATTTTTATATGCAGCATTTTGTCAATATTTTAATGTGGTTCCAAGGTCTTTTTGAGTGTAAGTCATTGATTGAAATTCTCAATTCCTTTTTTTGTGTAAATTACATATGTTGCATCATTTATATTTTCTGGATTTAGTTACTTTAAAGTAGAATGAGGATGTACAAAAGCAAACCAAGATAAGAATCTTTGCATTTTTAGTGGCTCAGTTTTGACTAGTTTTTTGTTTGTTTGTTTGTTTTTTATGAGAGACAAGGTCTTGCTGTGTTGCCCAGGCTAGAGTGCAGAGTGCAGTGGCTATTCACAAGAGTGGTCATACTGCACTGTAACTTTGAACTCCTGGTTGTATACTTCAAGCAAACCTCTCGCCTCAGCCGCCCAAGGAGCTGGGACTACAGGTGTGAACCACTGCACCTGGATCGTTTGGCCTAGTCTTTCCAGAGCATGCAACGTAGTTTTCAGTTCATCAACAATTCCCCCTTAAACATTCACGTTTCAGTGGTTTCAAATAATAATAAAATAAAGTAATTATAATATTAAAAGTCAGCTACATAAACAGGTTGTAGAAAGACATCACTGACTTGGGAAGTAAATAACTCTGTGGGTGGCAAAATAATTTACACACACACAAAAACACACATGCATTTATTTAGTTTAATCCCTGAGTGTTCTAGGTTCTGGGCATTGGTCATTTTGCTTTATAGAGAGAATGGAGAGCGCTGAATTGCACAAGTTGGTTAAAAGAGCTTTTCACAATATGCACATACATATGTGTGCGAATATGTTTTCATGTTTATGTAGCTCGTTTGGGGCTAACAGTCCTATTTCAATGGTTGTTCAGCTTTCACACCAGTAAGCAGTGCTTTCATTGTATCTTTAAAACATGTTTTATAGCTTTGAGAACTCCTGTGCTATTTATTTTTTTTTAAATGTTCTTAGTGAGACTCCCCTGTGAAATCTTCCAGATGAATTTTAGAATAATTTAGAATGTAGAATAGTTTTCCAAACTTCCACGAAAAAAAATCCCAATGGGATCTTGATTGTAATTATATCAAGCCTATATAATAGCTGGAAGGATTTTTTTTTTTTTTCTTTAGGCATACGAATGAGTGACTCAATGAATCCTTCAGTGATTCAGATCTTGTCAGGAAAATAGTCTCACCTGTTTACCATGTTTAGCCTATTCCTAGGATCTGAGGATACCTTGGTGTGATGTTTAATATTGAGTGTCGACTTGATTGGATTGAAGGATACAAAGTATTGTTCCTGGGTGTGTCTGTGAGGGTGTGCCAAAGGAGATTAACATTTGAGTCTGTAGACTGGGAAAGGCAGACCCACCCTCAATCTGGATGGGCACCATCTAATCACCTGCCAGCCAGGCTAGGATAAAAGCAGGCAGAAGAAGATGAAAAGACTGGACTGATTTAGCCTCCCGGCCTCCATCTTTCTGCTGTGCTGGATGCTTCCTGCCCTCGAACAGCAGACTCCAAGTACTTAAGCTGTGAGACTCTTGGGTCTTCAACCACAGACTGAAGACTGCACTCTTGGGTTCCCTACTTTTGAGGTTTTGGGACCTGGACTGGCTTCCTTGCTCCTCAGCTTGCAGATGGCTTATTGTGGGACCTCACCTTGTGACCGTGTGACTTAATATGCCTTATAAACTCCCCATTATATATACATCTATCCTATTAGTTCTGTTCCTCTAGAGAATCCTGACTAATAAACTTGGTCAACCAGGGAACATGTTGCTGCCCCTGTGGATGGAACAGGCTGTCTGCAGTCCCCTCTTGTCCTGTATTTCTCAGCAAAGTCTCCATTTACTCTTCCTCCTGCAACCAGCTCCCTTCTCTAGGCAGCACCCTTCATGCAGAAAGCTCTCCACGAACACCTTATTGTTAGCTTTCTTTTCAACTGAACTGAGTTAAAGGGTTCTGTAATAATGCTTCAGCTCCAACTCCTCTCTGGGATATTCTCATTGTGATCAGATTATTAGACACTAAAAAGTGTTCAGAATTACAATAGCATAATTATATGCTAGGATTTGAAATTAAGATGTCAAGAAGACTGGGTCAGAGGAAAAGGCTTTGGCCTGAGTTAATATACGGAGCCATGCTGCTATCTTGGGGAAATCGCTTTTGTCTCCTGATTTCCAGTTTCCTTGTGTGTAAAATGAGGTGACTACAATTACTTAACGTTTCCTTTTGGTTCTAGTATTTGTAGTGAACAGAAATCTTAGGCCATAAATCCGTAAGTTTAAGTACTATATCTTTACATTTCTATAGCTTAACTCAATTTCTATTTTCTGCTCCCAATCTGCTGGTGGACACACAATTCATCGGACGTGTCCTCATTCTTTTTTTCTGGGCCTGTCCTTATGGTCCTGGGTTTTTGGAGACATTGTATGGATAGTGGGAGAGATACCCCCAAACTTTGTACAGATTGTAAAAACAACTCCTAGCCAGGTGCAGTGGCCCAGGCCTGTACTCCCAGCACTTTGGGAGGCTGAGGTAGGTGGATCACTTGAGGTCAGGAGTTTGAGACCAGCCTGTCCAACATGGTGAAACCCCATCTCTACTGAAAATACAAAAAATTAACCAGGCGTGGTGGCGAGTGCCTGTAATCACAGCTATTCAGGAGGCTGAGGCAGGAGAATTGCTTGAACCCAGGATGAGGAGGTAGCAGTGAACTGAGATCATGCTGCTGCACTCCAGCCTGAGCAACAGAGCAAGACGCCTTCTCAAAAAAAAAAAAAAAAACCAAAGTACTCTTTATGGAAATACATCTATTTTTTTCCAAGGACCCTTTTCCCCCACTGGTGCAATTCATGTCCACAGCCACAGAGTAGGAATCAGGTCAGGGGCTCAATTCTAGTCCCCACTGGCCTCTGAAGCTAGATCCCCTGGGAAGGCACACAGCAGGCACTGAACTGGGCCAGTACCCCATACACTGCTTCCTGGACATATGCCTGGAGTCAGTGGGTGGCAAGGCCATGGAGAGGTGAAATGGGTCTTTGAGAAAGGGCCCTGGTGCTCTACTTCCCTAGCCGAGTCCATGGGAGCTGGCCAGACTGCAGAGACAAGATGGCCTATTGCAGGCACTACACTGAGGCAGAGGACATGGGCCACCTTACAGAGATCTCAATGTCACAGCTTGGCACAGTTCAGAGTGTGAGTCCAGTAAGCACTGGTACAACGAAAGGAGACTTCTCTGCAGTCTCACCATCCACCTACTCCAAGGCTATGTACAGGAAGTGGCCACTGAGTTACGACCTCCTGTCCCCACCAGTATGCCTGCTGCCCACACTGGTCACACAGGGCCCAGCTTAACAAAAGTGGGGAGAGGTATATTGGCCTTTCCAGATACACACTTGTTGAACTTAGCTGAATTGTAATGATTATTGCATTCTTGTAACTTATCATCTCTAAGGACTATGTTTTGCATGATTATCTCTTATGTTACATTTTCTGTTCCCACTTGACTGCAGTACCCAGGACTAGCTTATGAAGAAGGCAGAACAGACACTTGTCTATAATTGTGTGCACTTAGAAAATCAGTTTAGACTAATGAAATTGGCATTTCTGTGGGGCAAAATGGTTCAATGTTGGTGATTTTATGATTCAACTGAAATAGAATTGTGAAATTAGTGGCACAATAAAAAACATTAGAAGTATAAATTTGTAATTCTCTCTTATGTCTACACAGTCCCTTTCACCTCCTTTATTTGATGAAGCTGTTTGGTCCTATCCTCATTGCTTCAGGGGATAGATGTGACAGGACAGAGGTCCCTCAGGTTTTGGTGTCTGTCTCCAAAGCCCAGGCCCTTAAGGCAGTGGTTTTCAACTGGGTGGAAGTCGGTGGAGTAGGGTTAGGCATTGAGTGTCACAACTAGAAAGGAGGGGTGCTACTGGCATCTCATGGGTAGAGGCCAGAAATACTGCCAGACAGCCTAGATGCACAAACAACTCTCTTCACAATGAAGAAGTATCTGGCCCAAAAGGTCAACTTGTTGAGGTTGAGAACCCCAGTCTTAGGGGAATTTAGGGAACTCAGGAATAAACAAAATATTTTGGAGACGCATCAAAGAAAGACAGTTTCTCTCCTTCCCACGCAGGCTCCTTGTCCCACCAACACTAGAAAAAATACGTCAAACCAGGAGTAAGAGAGAGATGGGCTGGGCATCTTCTCTGTCCTCTCGAAAGTTATTCCAAATTTGAGTGCAGTAAGTATTAGTGGAACTACACAAGTCTGCTGGATGCATTTGTGAAACATTTCAGAATAAAGTGTGACATTAATATTTCAGTTTGATTCATTCTTAGTGATTACTTGTAGTCACTGACGACAAGTGATTTCTGGATGCCACTCTCTCTGGGGTTTGGATGCTGCTGCATTCAGGAACTGAGTGTCTAGGAGACTGAGAACCTCCAGAAAAACTTCCAGGCTGCTAGCAGGATCTTGGAGAGTTCATCTCTGATTTTAACCAGCACGGGTTTCTCAACTGCTCATATTTTGACATGTGTTTATCTGAAGTAGAATTAACAAACAGTCCTGTTCAATCATTAATCCAGCACCTCACACTTAGAGTATGTACACAGCTTTCCATTAATCCTCTCTGTCTTTTCATGGCAGCAGGTGAAAAATATCGTTGCAGGAAAGTATAATTGCCTTTAAATTTTTATCACACATCAGAAAAGGATCTAGAAGATTTGGGGTAAGAAATTACAAATGCAAGAATGATGTGCATATTTAATTTTAAATATTCAAATTAACTTGTTTTGTATCTATTTGCATAAAGATTCTCTAATTTTTAACTTCAAAATATCTGAACATTTTTCTAATATTAACAAAAAATGTTTTCCTAAGTGCCCTTAAACTAAAATGAGCTTTTTTTTTTTTTTAGAATGCTTTTGAGTGTACTGGCTAGGAGAAGAAGAAATAGAAATGGGCAAAGCTTTCCATAAAGAAAGCCAGTTCTTTTTTTTTTCAGAGAATATAAAATTCTTCCCATTCATGACTTTATGTAAAAAATTAAATTGGAAGAGACCAATGTTACAGACACTTCTATTTCAGCGAAGGGATTCTAACATTAACTGTGATGATTATCCAAGGGTGCACTGGGCTGGACTCAATAAACAGTAAGGAATTTTGCAAGTCAGTTGTTAAATGCAGCCATTATTAAAAATTAAACTATGTAAATTTAGTATTAAATAAATTATTTTAGAGGCAAAGCTAATAAATACTCCAAGCATATAACTGACTATTTTATTATATTTCACCGTTATCTTTTTTGATCTCTGTGGTGGATATATGATCTAATGGTGTGCTATTATGCAACTCTTCCTAACTCCATGTTCAGTGCTCACAAGTTGGGAGCTTAAAATAAGCCCTGGTGGAAGTATTTACACTATGGAAATGAGCAAATACTACTACTAATCAAGCCTTCCTTTCCTGCCTGCAACCCCCTCCCCACCATACACACACAACTCCCCACTGACTGGTAAACATTTACTGGCACATCAGTGACAAAACTATACCAACATAACTCAAATCAGGCCCTGGGAAGCCTCTACCATGCTATTATCACACAAAGTGGAAAATCAAAACATGCTGACTTCACTGATGGTAAATGAGACATCAAGATCTCCATTCTCAAGCCAAACATACACAGATTAAACAGACGAAGGTGGTTCTGCCTAGGTACTCCAGCCTTCTCAAAGATAGGAACTCTTCCTATGATGGGGGAAAAAGGCTTTAAAAGTAGAATATAACAGACTAAGGGTGGGCATTTGGTTTGGGGAGATAGGTGAAGAATAAAAAGCTCAGAGTTTTTTATTCAGAGTTTTGTCATGTGACTCTGGGCAAATCATCTCACCATTCTAAATGGAAATTCAAAGGATTTTAAGTCAGAAGTGAAACAATAAGATTTGCCTTTTAGAAAGACCCTTGTCTGGTGTCTTTGAAAGGTAGGATTTGGAAGTCAGGGATAGCCTAGAAAAAGAGAGACCAATTAGAATGTTGAAGCTTCTCATTCCAATGGGAAATTGAGCACAGAAAGCCATGGGCAGGGGCTGGCGGGATTAGTTTATTAATCTCAGTTGTCTTTGGCTCAAAGCATACGGCCAATTACAGAGTTGGGAATCAGTAATTACCTGATCAATAAAAGAAAAGATGTCAACCATCTTTTCTATACTCTATAGTCCTTCTTCAGGCTTAGGACTGGTTTTGCCTGAAGGTAGTACAACAGACTCAATGACATATGTATGGTATTATCTCCTAGCTCATCTTTCAATTTGGTTGTGGTTAGTTTTCTACGAAGTATATTCATACATACATTGAAATAAATTTTCTCATAGTAAATGAAGAAAAAAATGAAGAGTTACAGTTTAGAGTAGTGGCTTTTGAACTTTTGATCAAGACCCAACATAAAAAGTATTTTTAGCATAGCTCACTGTGTGTGTATGTATGTGTGTGTGTGTGTATATATATATATATATGCATATACAAATGTGTGTATTAGTAAAAATAAAAAAAGTTTGCATAACATATTACTTATCTTTATTGTGTACATTGTACATGGATTTTAAAATTCTATTTTATTTCATTATAAAATGTTGGACGCTCTCTAAGTTGATTTCATGACATACCAATGAGTTAAAACCTACAGGTTGAAAATCATTCTTCTGGTTGATGAGAAAATGTCATTTATGTCTTTTTTTTCAGACATACCACATTAATCTAAATAGTAAATAGGCAGTTTACGGATGCAATTAAATGCATAAACACATGTATTTATGAAACAAACAATAAAGCACTGACAATATTTAGTGAAGTCATAGAAAACATTAGCTTGCCACCTATAGCTATGCAATTTTTCATCTTTGCCAATACATTACAGTAATTTTTGATAATAAGTCTCTGTCCTGCTCAGGGATGTTGCACAGCTGGCAATTTTTGTTAGTGGCAGCAGTATATGTATGTGTTATGGATTGAATGTTTGTATCTCTCCCAAATTTATATACTGAGACCCTATTTCACAACGTAACGGTATTTGAAGGTGATGCCTTGGGGAGGTGATGAGGTTTAGATAAGGTCTTGAGGGTGGGGTCCCTATGATGAGATTAATGTCCTTATAAGAAGAGGAAGAGAGGCCAGAGATCTCTCTCCATCTTACTAGGACACAGAGAGAAGGCGGCTGTCTACAAACCATGAAGAGAGCCCTCACAGGGGAAGAGGATCAGCTGGTGCCTTGATCTTGGACTTAGCAGCCTCAAGACCTGTTCAGAATTACAACTACAAGTCTATTGTTTCAGCTACCCAGTCTATGATATTTTGTTACAGCAGTCCAAGCTAACTAAGACAATGTGTAATCCACCTGCTTTTACAGTAAAAGCCAACAGTGATTCTCCATCTGGGGGATTCCCCAAGATGGCAACCAACTTTCCCCATCATGTTCTCATTTACAAGTGAAAGCCTAAACCTAAACCAGAACCAAAATAACTTCGGAAACTCATTAGTATAAGAACACAGGAACAATACAGCATCCTGTGCTTTGCATCCTGCTGTCAATACAAAGCACTGATTGCTTCTTGGCTACCCTGCAACCCTCTTAAACAACATTGCCTTTGGAAAATCCGACAGAATTTAGGGCACATTTTACACTTATGGAAATATACAGTATGAAAAGAAAAATTGATTAATTTCTTCATTGGTTTAGGTCACATGTGTATAAATTAATGGCATTATTTTGAAAGGTAGGTATATAGCCACACACAAGGTGAGTTATCTAGTTTGATCATATACTGTATTGAAGATCAATTCATTGTAGTAATTGTTCAAACTCTGTACCTTTGACTCCTCATGTCTTTCTTCCTCAAGTGGTACAGTTCTCCCTATTGATCTCCTGGCCTGGTTTCAAGATCTGTTTTGAATAAACCCATGATCCACAGAGAAAGATGTCATCGATTCTGGCCTGTGATTGACAGCCATAGTGTGGAACTTCAGATTCAGATCCCTTCGTTAAAGTGAATCAAAGTGATTCTGTCAGTAGCCACTTCTCTTGGGGATCAGTAGAACTCCAGAGCCCTTCTCATTGAAGTCAATGATGGCAAAGCCATTGCTTTGTTGTTAAAGAGAGCATACCAAATGATTGCTATGCCAGAGGTTTTGTGGTTCCTATTCCTAATGAGATAAAAAATGCTTAAACTAATTATATTATATTATATAGGTAGGAACTTGGGATATTCTTCAATGTCAAGAGAGCAGGCCTGGAACTTTAAGTAACAAATGCTTGGATGAACTCAAGCATTCTGAGTTTTCCTGTGCTTAATATGTTACATTGCTATGTTGATATGTAATGTCACAGATGGTAATATTAGTCATGAAAGAACAAAGAAGCCAAGTTCATAGCCAAATGAGTTAAAAGGAGGGGACACAAAGTGAGCTTATCCCACAGACAGGTTTTTCTTATTGAAAACATCTTAAACACCATGGAACACCTTCCCAAGATCCATGTGTTGGCACAAGCAGATGGGGAAGACTGTAAATCTCAAAACTGGCTTAGTTCCCACTCGAGAACTAAAGCAAGGAGTGTGGTGAAATCAAATTCAGCAATGAATGGATGATCCTAATTTAACAATGGGCAGCCTTCCCACAAATTCTCATGCAAACCAGTGGTGGCTTCCTCTTTTTTTAATTAACTACACAGCCTTTTCCAACCAGGAGATTTAAATGTTTACTTCTGTTTGCTTTGCGTCATTTGCATTTCTTTCGCTTCTAAAAGGAAATTAACCCCTTCGACCTAGGAGGGCATCTTCTTGAAGAAACAGACAAAATTGCAAAAACAAACCAAAAAAAATAAATAAATAAAACAAAAAAATTGCAAAATAAAACTCCAAGAAATAAGCATTTAAACACTCACTACACACATTCATGTCCAACCAAATAAGATGGCCAGTATTTTGAATGATAACAACAGTAAAGCAATCAATGTGCAATAGGCAGAGAAAAAAAATCTAGATTTAAATAATGCTGCTTTTACCAAAAGAAAATTCTTTAAATCCCTAAGAAGGAAGAGCAGATTAGATATTGAGTCACTGTAGAGCAATGTAAAAGGTAAATTCCTTTTCTACTTGAGAAATTACACAGATTTCTTCTCCCCCTCAACTTTCAGATGAAATGTAGGAGGTAAAGAGAAAAGAGGAGTATTTCACCTACTCAGTATTTCTATTGTTGATTCATTTTGACAGATGCATTCTACTCGTCTTGGGCACCTGGGCTATGACTAAGAGAGACTGTGATAGCTGACTCTGACTACAAGAGCTATATTTGGAGGGTGTAGCAACAGAGAAGGAGAAGGGCTGGCTTGGGTACTCTAAATGGTTGTAGTACAAGATAATTAGATGGAATTGTACACGGAAAAAATTTGTTAGAGTTACCAAAAATATTTCCTAACGAGAAGCCTGTTGTGCTCTGAAGTAGTCAAAGGGATGCAATGAATATTTCATCTCCTGAAACATTTAACAGAGAAAGGAACGCAGGAATAGAAAGTATATCTTAAAGCTATTTTCTGTTGGGTGAAGAGTAGGAATCATCCATCTTTCTGGCCTTTGTTTCTGCTTCAACTAATAGGGTGGAGAGAGTGATAGCACAGAGAAGATACTTCTCAACACAGACATAGCCACACCATCATAAGAGATAAGATCTCTGGATGTAAAGTGGTGGAGATAAATCTTTCTACGCTTAAGCAGTGAAAAAACAAAGCAAATGTTTTTCACCTTTTCTGCTACTTAGTTCTCTTTAGCAGATCCTTTAGTATTTCCAGATCTAGAAAAAGAAGCAAGACATTTTAGTTTATTGATACTGAGTAGGGATAGTTTATGGAAATAAAGGAATAGCACTCCTAATATTTTGAGGATGAAAGTGATTAAGGAGACCTTTGGTCAGGAGAGAAGTATAATCTAAAGAGAAGCATACCATTCCAGAGAAAGAAAGAAAGAAAAAGAAGAAAAGAAAGAAGGAAAGAAGGAAAGAAGGAAAGAAAGAAAGAAAGAAAGAAAGAAAGAAAGAAAGAAAGAAAGAAAGAAAGAAAGAAA
>NW_016804232.1:3313924-3319744 GCF_001698545.2 Rhinopithecus bieti | reverse complement strand
TCACTTGGAATTAGCTTCAAGATGTTTTTATTTATCACTCCTGAATACTTTAACATCTCCAAAGATCCTTCCACATAACCACAACATCAGTATCATACATAAGAGGATGAATAATTATTCCTTAATATCTTCTAATGGTGAGTTCATATTCAAATTTTCTCAACGGGACTCTACTTTTTTTTTACATTTTTAAACCAGAATTCAATTAAGTTTTGTGCATTGCATTTGTTTCATTTCTTTAGTCTTAAAATTTAGATCAGTCCTCCAGACATTTTTTTTTTAATTACTTTTTTTGAAGAGACTAATCTAGTTGTCCCACATTTGGGGCTTGATTTGATTAATTCCTGTTGTTTCATTGTTTGACTTATTTCTCTATTTCTTGTATTTCCTATGAAGTAGATGTGAGATGTTTATAAAGGCTTGATTAAATTCAAATTAAACATTTATAGCAAGAATATTTAAGGTGGGGCCATGTACCTTACATTGCATGAGGGTAGGAGCTACATAATTTCTGGTTTCTCCTCTAACAGTGTTGCTAAATTTGATCACTTGATTCAGGTAGTGATCTCTCCCCATTGTAAGGTTCATTTCTCACTTTGCGATGAGCAAGTCCTTCTTGGGATGGGTTTTTGACACCTGCACGTCTCCTAGCCTCCAACTAATTTCACTTTATAGTGTTAGAATCCACTGATGCTCTTTGCCAGAGTCATAGGAGGTCAAAAAATCCTATTTCTTCATTTATTAATAACTTTTAAATTCTATAATATCCATTTTTAGCTAGAATTCTTCTATTTAAAAGCTCCTTGTACTACAATTTCTTCCAAAAAAGGCAGAGTCAATGATTAATTCCTTCCTTTAACCTCTGCTTTTCAGAATAGATTTCAGAATAAGAAGTTGATGTTGTACTTACTTGTCAACTAGTTACTCCTAACCTGGACTTTTATGCCATATAGGAAAAATGGATGAATACAGCAGATGTTACAAACTTTCTACAATCAGAAAAAAGTAAAGCTACAAGGTTTTATTTTGTTAGAGTATTTATAGTGTATAAAACCATGTATATTAATTAATTTCAAGTTAAAAGAGATAAACTTCTTCTAAAGTTTCAGAAAGGCATTTAGCTTTATAAAGATATTTGTCAAATATCAACTGTTAGAGGCAAGATGGGTTGAAAGTCATCAAGTTGAAATCAATTTCTTCATAACTTGGAATATATTTGAATAGGCTGTTTAGTCTCTCCTGAATCCATGGGTGTAAGTGATGTGTGAAAGCCAAACCCTTTACACACAACAGTTAAACAAATATTCATTCAAGTTCTTGGATTTAAAACACGGTGGTGTTTGGAAATCATTATTTTCCACAAGGGAAAGAAGACATGTTACAGGAAGCAACTAGAACCAGTTCTTCCCCTTTGTTTCAAAGCCTCCAGTTCTTCATTTCTGAGCATAGAATCTCATCTTGGTTACTTTTTTTTAGGAAGAGCAACTTTTAGCTGGCTGGCAGATTTTAATTCACCTTGGTGTGGCACACCAGTTTCCTAGGCCAGGTTTCAAATCTATACCTGGGAAAGTAAAAGTTAATTATTTGAATTCATTGTCTTAGATCCGGCCATAAGGGAGAGCCCTGCCTTCGGTTTATAACATGGTAAATTTGATTTTATGATGAATAAATGGGCACTTAGCACCAAAACCTTGCAGGCATCATCCAGATGTCTCAGAGCTTGAGTGAGCACATGGATCTGGTCACACGGACACTTGTGTTCACTGGATGGATGCACAGTCTGGAAAGAAGTTGCATTTTTTCAAGGTCTGGAAATTTTAACAGTATCTGGCAGCTACTTGGTTTTCAAGATAATCCTGTCACTGTTTCTGGTTATGAATAGAAGTGGGGGTGGGGGCTCCAGAAGCGACAGATTGGTGGCTTATTGAAATTGGGTGGAGACGTTGGCATGTGGGAACCTGGAGCGTGAGCATAAGCAAGCTTTTTGGGAAGAGACCTGTGATCGTGTTACTCTTGGTCACTTAAGTACCTAAGTGGTGTGGGTATGATGGGTGGAGGTGGGGGTCAGGGGAGAGAAAAAAGAGAATCAGAACATGAGTTCCGTGGACACAAGCAATTGGCTAATTTACCCAGACTTTCACTTTTCAAATAATTGTTTGGCTGGTCCTTAATCCTTAGCCAAGTGATTCCCTAAGGATGTGTTAATTCATTATTTTATCTATTAAAGATGTGCCATCCAAACAATCCTTTCTCAAGTTACAAAAGCATCTTCTCAGTTAGCCTTTGCTTGTCTGGCAAGGTTTGATAAACAGGCTAGTCTGTTGTCCTAACGACTCAGCCAGGGCTCTGCTCTGCCTCTCACTCTCATCCCTTGCTACTGGTGGCAGAGGAGTAGACTGTCACCAATGAGTACATGTGCATGCGATTAAAAACAAACAAACAAACAAAAACAACCACTGAGCAAGTGCTTCCTCAATTTTCTTTTCATTGAATCAAGAGACTCTCTTCATTACTCTTTATTGAACAGTCAGAAACAGAAATAAGAAGGCCACTTCCAGATAGATGGAACACCATGATCATTTTGACCTCTTAATTATTCAGTTGAGTCAAAATGATAATTTCACTAATTTCACCCTGAAATTAAAGAGCTCTGTGACAGAATCAACCAGAGAGATTGGTAATTTAAATAGGTATCAACATATTTGAAACAGGAGAGAAGTCTTTTGGTAAATGACAGGATTGCAGCTTTGAAACACTTCTGTCTCCCTGGAGAGTAATGTACTCTCCTTGGAGAAGCTCACATATTTTAGAAATATCAAGGAGTTAAGGCTACTAGCTAGGAGGACCTAACACTATCTCCTTTTCCTTTAAAAATTATATTTAATTATTCACATAATATAAACCTATGTACACAGTTATATTGTGTATCATACACATAATATAAACACTTAAGCTTCAACTTTATAATGCACAAATAGAGATAGTTATGATCCAAAGAGGAGACATGAAAAAGAAAGTAGAAAACAACAGTGACTCATACAAATTGCACATTGAGGCCTGGCGCGGTGGCTCAAGCCTGTAATCCCAGCACTTTGGGAGGCCGAGACAGGCAGATCACGAGGTCAGGAGATCAAGACTATCCTGGCTAACACGGTGAAACCCCGTCTCTACTAAAAAATACAAAAAACTAGCTAGGTGATGTGGCGGGCGCCTGTAGTCCCAGCTACTTGGGAGGCTGAGGCAGGAGAATGGCATAAACCCGGGAGGCAGAGCTTGCAGTGAGCTGAGATCCGGCCACCGCACTCCAGCCTGGACGACAGAGCCAGACTCCGTCTCAAAAAACAAAAAAAAAAAAAAAAAAAAACAAATTGCACATTGATCAACGTAAGTTTCACGGAGTCCTGCAATAGGAACCGTAAGACCAGCATGAAGGTTTTTCAATTGTAGACCACCATAAAATTTCTCAAGACAGAGTTTCCACTTTTGTCTACTGGCTTTAATACTTTTTACTTACTTGACTACGTTACTCATTAATTCAACATATATTTATTGGAGGCCTACTGTATGCCGGCATTATGCCAGATTTTAGGTTACAAAATAACCAAAAGGCAACCTTCTGGGGAATCGCTATTCCATAGAAAAAACAATGGCAAATTTAAGCATGAGTAGGTGCTACAATATTAGGTTGGTGCAAACGTAATTGCGGTTTTTGGCATTAAAAGTAATCTGAAAAACAGCAATTACGTTCACACCAGCCTAATAGAAATAAATGCATGGATAGTGGAGGCTCAGACAAAGGAGAAGTAAATTCTATTTCTTGATGAAACTATTTTGGGGAAGCATGGACATTTGAAACTGCCAATTAGAGCTGCTACTATCTCAAAACAGTAGCCACTTCTTAATAGAGTGGCAACAGCTTTTTGATCATAGCCTCTTGCAGAGTCAGAAATGAACAATGCACTTTTTTTTTTTTTTTTTTTTTTTTTTTAGATGGAGTCTCTCTCTGTCTCCCAGGCTGGAGTGCAGTGCCATGGATCTTGGCTCACTGTAGCCTCCGCCTCTCAGGTTCAAGCGAATCTCTGTCTCGGCCTCCTGAGTAGCTGGGATTACAGGTGTGCACCATGAATACCTGTTAATTTTTGTATTTTTGTAGAGACAGGGTTTCACCATGTTGGCCAGGCTGGTCTTGAACTCCTGACCTCAGGTGATCCACCTGTCTTGGCCTCTCAAAGTGCTGGGATTATAGGCATGAGCCACCGTAATCAAAAATGAATGATGCACATGTTTTTTTTGTTTTGTTTTGTTTCGTGTGTTTTGTTTTGTTTTCCTCTGAGCAAATGTCTGCTTTCACATTTTCCTTCATATACTCCTAGAATAATAAACAGAGGTGCGAAGGCTCTGGGTGTAAAGTGAGGGCTTTACTTGACACGGAAGGGAAATAAAAAGCAACGTAGAAGTGACAGGTGCCAGCAGGGAGGGCAAGAGGACACAAGGGCCACAGACGAAGACAGGCAAAATGGGAAGAACCTCAAACGAGAAACAGGGGGAAAAAAGTAAATATTATTTGAAGGTGATTTAAACTATAGGAATTAAAATTATGGTGAGGGGAAGTGCTGTTTGGACATTAAAGAAGAAACGATCAGCTAAGCCCCAAAGGGCAGGCATGATGAGAGCACTTTCTATTGTTGTGGGAGAGGAAGTTTGGTGCCAAGTTGGTTGTGTGATGAAATCTGTTATGAATTCTCTCCATCTCAACATTAGATTAACACACGGGGCTTCATTTTCAAAGGGGTCCGAGGAAAGCAAGGCAGACTACTCACACAAATAAACGGGAGTTGTGTGTCTGAAATTCCCTCAAAATGCTGAAAAACAGCCCCCTTTAATGTCATTATGTATTTTAACCATTTGAAACCAATGTGTAACAGACATGAAAGTATTCTTGTCCACAGTAGATTTGGCACATGGCACTTCCAATGTTAAACATTTCCAACAAGCTTCCATTCACACAGCTCCCTGTGCTGGTGATGTTCCCAAGCTTCTCTTAAGTGGTTCACTTACACGGAGGCATTTCTGAGACAGGGAGCACAATTACAACTCCCCTGGACTGTCTAAACCCTAAGGCGTCTCTGAAATTCAATCTGTGTGCTTCAGGAGGTTACACTTTAAAAACAGTGAGGAAATTCTCAGTTCAGGCTATAATAGACAACAGTTAGCTTCCATTTTAGAGGTAGACATCTTGAATTTTTAACTGATCATTTGTCTGGAATGCCGCTGAGGACATGGTGAACCTGTGACCTGAGTGATTCCTTCTCCTGGAGCTCGACTTTTCACAACTCAGGAGAACCCAGGAACGTGTTTTTCTAGTTCTGCTTCCTCACTCCTCTTTCTTGTCCTTTCTTCCCGCCTGTGTTCCTTTTCTTTCTTTCTTCTTTCCTCTTTTCCTTCCTCCCTCCATTCCTGCCTCTCTCTTCTCTTTTCTTCTTTCTTTCTTTCTTTCTTTCTTTCTTTCTTTCTTTCTTTCTTTCTTTCTTTCTTTCTTTCTTTCTTTCTTTCCTTTCTTTCTTTCTTTCTTTCTTTCTTTCCTTCCTTCTTTCCTTCCTTCCTTCCTTCCTTCCTTCCTTCCTTCCTTCCTTCCTTCCTTTCTTTCTTTCTCTTTCTTTCTTTCTTTCTCTTTCTTTTCCTTTTTCTTTCTCTTTTCCTTTCTCTCTTTCTTTCTTTTGTTCTCTTTCTTTTCTTTCTCTCTTCCTTCTTTCTTTTTTCTTTCTTTCTTCTTTCTTTCTCTTTCTTTCTTTCCTCACTTTTTCTCCTTCCTTCCTTTCT
>NW_016804232.1:3306409-3313864 GCF_001698545.2 Rhinopithecus bieti | reverse complement strand
TCCTTCCTTCCTTCCTTCCTTCCTTCCTTCCTTCCTTCCTTCCTTTCTCTTTCTTTCTTTCTTTCTTTCTTTCTCTTTCTTTTCCTTTTTCTTTCTCTTTTCCTTTCTTTCTCTCTTTCTTTCTTTTGTTCTCTTTCTTTTCTTTCTCTCTTCCTTCTTTCTTTTTTCTTTCTTTCTTCTTTCTTTCTCTTTCTTTCTTTCCTCACTTTTTCTCCTTCCTTCCTTTCTCACTCTCCTTCTTTCTCCTCTCTCCCTCCCTCCTTTCTCTCCCTTTCCTTTCCTTTTCTTTCCTTCCTTCTTTCTTTTTCCTTCCCTTCCTACCTCTCTCCCTCTCTTCCTCCATCTTTCTCTCTCTCTCTTTCTTTCTGACATCCTTTATCCTTTCCCATTGTACCACACAGACTCATATATTCATCACCCAATGAGAACAAAGATCAATACGGTTAATTAAATGAACATTTAAAGAAGCAAACTGAGAACTACTCAAATGGACATAGGTCAAATCCTCCCCAAACCTTCTTCCAGTTGTAGAATTTTCATATAAAGTGAAATCACTTGTTCAAAGCAACACAGCTGCAGAATCTAGTTATGCTTAGACTAGAAACGCTGCTTTGAGGTTGGAAGTCCTCTCTCCTACTCATAGCTTGGATCAATCCACCCATTTCCAGCTTTCCTTACTATGGTTAGCAACAGGCCACAAGGAAGTTACCATTCTGGACCCTTTCTTAAAGGATGAAAACTCAGTTTTTCATTTTATCACCTACTGCCCTGAGAAGTCTCACTTCTTGAGGAGAAACCTTGATCCAGTGACTTCCACTGGTTTATTGTTTATCCATGTTCTCCTCTGATCCATTTTCTGTGCCCTTCTTCCGTGGACATGGTGGCTGCCATCCCTTCACTGTATATGACTGATCCAAGCCCACTGGGGTCACGTCATCCCCTAGGTGATTCCTCTACAAATAGCTGGTATCCCTGTACTAGGTATTGTTATAGGAATAAGTAAGCCTAAGACTGTGGGAGAGTGAGATGTAGGAAGAGGTTTACTCTGGCTTGGTAGGAAAGTAATTCCACGTACCGCCTCTCCTGCCATCCTGTGAACAGGAAATCTCACTGGCTCCATTGCTACCTGCAGTGCTCTTAGGACCAAGAGGGAGCCCATGATGAAATGAGGCAGATGCCCCAGTAAGCAGAGGAGGGAATCAGAAAGAATGTGCAGTGTCCAGGCACTGATTCAACCTACCCTGAAATTACCTTTGCCTCTGACCTTCCTGTTATATGAAATAATAAATTTCCTCATTCCAGTTAATTTGATTTAAGGCAGAAGTGTCCTCATTGATACACTTTTTTTTTTTGAGACATAGTCTCACTCCCATTGCCCAGACTGGAGGACAGTGGCACCATCAAGGCTCACAGCAACCTCAGCTTCCCGGGCTCAGGTGATCCTCCCACCTCTGCCTCCTGAGTAGCGGGGACTACAGGTATACACCACCACACCCAGCTGAGTTTTTTTTATTTTTAGTAGAGACATGGTCTCGCATGTTGCCTAAGCCGGTCCTGAATTCCTGGGTTCAAGTTATCCTTCTGCCTCGGCTCCCCAAAGTGCTGGGATTACAGGCACCAGCCTTCGTGTCCAGCTATCACATTCTAGAGTGAAAAAATCTTTAGTCCAACCCCCCTTTCCTCTCTTTTTTTTCATTTTTTAAAAATTATTTTATAGTGCTGACTAGTGACAGCTAGTGTGACCTATTCTATTTATTTTCTTGGGACTAAGGAGTTTTGGGGGATGTGGGACTTTCAGTGCTAAAAATGGGCTGACCCAGGGCAAATGGGATGGTTGATTCCCTATAAGGTTAATGAATCATTTGTATAATTATACTGAAGACCACCAATCCCTGGAGTTTGGCTGTTACTTTCCATAAGGACTAGCTTTCTATCAAAATCTGCAAAAGGGCTGGGCGTGGTAGCTCACGACTGTAATCCCAGCACTTTGGGAGGTGGAGGCTTCAGATCACTTGAGGTCAGGAGTTTGAGACCAGCTTGGCCAACGTGGTGAAACCCCACCTCTACTAAAAATATAAAAATTAGCTAGGTGTGGTGGTACATACCTCTAGTCCCAGCTTGGGAGGCTGAGGCAGAAGAATCACACTAACCCAAGAGGCAGAGGTTGCAGTGGGCCAAGATTGTGCCACTGCACTCCAGTCTGGGCGACAGAGCAAGACTCAGTCTCAAATGAAAAAAAAAAAAAAAAAAAAAAAAAAAAAAAAAAAATCTGCAAAAGCTCTTTCTTTTTACTATTGAGACGCAATACTAGAACAGATCTGGGCCTGAGAAAGAAAACAAACACACAAACAAATGCTTGGATTCTCATTCCTAGCCTTCCTGGTTTTCTCAGCTGGCCACCACTGAACAGGGACCACCAGGAATGTCAGAGGTGCCTGGCATAAGTCTCTCATATCATTAGAAAGGGAGAGAGAGAAGAGAAGAAACCAGGAAGGAGGTACAGGAATGAAGATTCACCAAAGATATCAGAGCAACTAAATGGCTGAGCTGAGGCAAAAATGGAGTCTCTTACCTGATACTTGTTCTTTGCACATTTTCAGACATACATATCAGTTCTCTACATACAATGCTTCCATTCCTCTCATTTACCTCTATTCAAGAAGAATACGGTCTAGATTAGAAGAGGCCAGGAAAGCTAGGTGATTCTGTACCTAGATGATCTCAGGAAAAGCTCTCAGTTTCTCAACAGTGAAAACAGGTCACTCATGTTTGGTTTTCCATTCATACTCAAAACTCATACTCCTCCATTGCTTGCTTTCCTGCTTTTACCTCTGAAGATGTTTAAGGAGGTACTTCAAAAGTAACATTTTGGAAGCCATTATGCTCAGCAAATAATGCAGGAAAAGAAAACCAAATACCACATGTTCATTCTCACTTATAAGTAGGAGCTGAATGACTAGAACAAATGGACACATTGGGGGGACAACACACACTGGGGCCTATTGGTGGAGCAGGGGGAGGGAGAGCATCAGGAAGAACAGTAAATGGATGCTGGGCTTAATACCTGGGTGATGGGGTGATCTGTGCAGCAAACCACCATGGCACACGTTTACCTGTGTAACAAACTTGCACATCCTGCACTTAAAATAAAGTTGAAACAATAAATAAATAAAATAAAATAAATTTAAAGTAACTTGTTCAAACATTCTATTGACTACACCTGAGAAACATACAGACCTCCCACTTTCCCCTCTATGACCCCACTTCAGGAAAGCATCTGCTCTTGCCTGAATATTGCAATAGCTCTCTGAGGTCCCCACTTCCACCCTTGTCCACCATGCCCAGAGGACTCTCCACATGCAGGCAGCGACCTCCAGACACTTGGGCCAAACCATGACTTCTCTTCTCTGTGAAGTCTTCCTTGGACAGTCTCTATCCCAGCTGGCTTTATTTTCTCTATAGTACTTATTATCATCCAATAGCTTATAGATTTTACTTCTTTATTTGTTGAATACATGACTTCTCTTACTAGAATGCAAACCCCATAAGATTAGGGATTTATCTGTTGCGGGATCACCAGCACTCAGAACAGTACTCACAACAAAGGCATCTTCAATAAATATTTCTTGAATAAATGAAAATAATTTTTCCATTCAAAACCCCTCAGAGGGTTCTCACTTTATTCAAAATAAACACCAAGGTAATGGCCTACAAAGCCTTCCATCACCATGTATTAGTTCGTTTTCACTCTGCTAATAAAGACATACCCAAGACTGGGTAATTTATAAAGGAAAGAGGTTTAAATGACTTACAGTTTCATGTGGCTGGGGAGGCCTCACAATCCTGGCGGAAGGCAAAGGTGAAGCAAGACACATGTTACATGGGTGGCAGGCAAGACAGACCATGTGCAGGGGACAGGGGAACTCCCCTTTATAAAACCATCAGATCTCATGAGACTCATTTGCTATCATAACAGCATGGGAAAGAGTTGCTCCCATGATTCAATTACCTCCCATGGGATCCCTCCCATGACACATAGGAATTATGGGAGCTACAGTTCAAGATGAGATTTGGGTGGGAATGCAGCCAAAACATATCAACCCACCTCCTACTCCAACCCCCTAGCCACCCACACTTCTGTCTTTTCTGCTTCCCCACCTCTGAAACTGGACTCCTCACAAGTCTGGGGCATGCTTTTGACAGGTCTTTCCTGATTTCTTTTGCTATTGGAAAGCTCCTTTTGCAGATACCTGCCCAGGTTTTCTCCTTTACATACTTCAGGTTTCTGCTCATATGACATGCATCAGAGCCTTCCCTGAACTCTTAGCACAAAATAACCTCACCCCTCCCTGTATTCCCCACTCCCCTTGGCCAGAATTATTTTTCTTTACAGTACTACCATGACTTTTTTTTTTTTTTTGAGACAGGGTCTAGCTCTAGCTCTGTCACCCAGGGTTGGAGTGCCAGTGGCACAGCCTCCACTCACTGGAACCTCTGCCTCCTGGGTTCAAGCAATTTTCCTGCCTTAGCTTCCCAAGTAGCTGGGATTACAGGTGAATGCCACCATGCCCAGCTAATTTTTGTATTTTTATTAGAGACCGGGTTTCACCATGTTGGCCAGGCTGGTCTCAAACTCCTGGCCTCAAGTGATCCACTCATCTCAGTCTCCCAAAGTGCTGGGATTACAGGTGTGAGCCACTGTGCGTGACCTCCTTTATCTCTTCAATTATTATTATTTTTTTGTTATGCCCCACCTTCAGTCTGCCCCACTGAAATGTAAGCTTCATGTAGAAATAAAATTTGTTCTATTGGCTACTGTATTCTCACTTGGCAAAGAGTAGTTGTTTAATAAATATTTGTTGAATGGATGAATGGATGAATTATTGGCTTTTTATGGGCTTTATAGTCATTACTATTTGTCATTACATTTATTGCAAACATTTTCTCCAGTCTCACATTTAACCTCTAAGTCTTTATGGTATTTTTACACAGAATAGTAATTTAATTTTTACCCAGTTGATTCTTTCTGTCTTTTCCTTTGTAAATGCATTTGCCTGAAAAGCTCTTCCTGACCTAAAAATCAGTTAAAGACACACCTATGTTTTCTTCAAGTATTTTATAGTTTTACTTTTATCTTTTAAGGTACTTGGAAATGATTGCTTATGTCAGTTAATCTAAACTAATTATTTTCTACAAAACAATTTTCTGTATGTTACAATGTATTGATTATTATATTGTATTGATCATTATTATGATGTATAGCTTATTGACTAATTCATTCAATACTTAACTATTTCTGTCTTTCTATTTATAAATGATTCTAGGTTATTTATTATTTCCATGTACCTTAGGATACTGTTCTAATCATTACAGTTTTACAATGTGGTTTAACGTTTTATATTTTAAAATTGCTTTTTTAAATTCAAATTTTATTTATGTTTCATCTCAATTTTTAGGCTAACTAGAATTATGTTAGCAAAGTTCTCAAACAATATTATTGAGACATCGACTTAAACTGTGTTGAACATCATTACCTACTGGAGAAACAGTGAACTTACCACAATACTCTTAACAGGTGTTGTGATTCTAACGGCTGTTCTAATAGGAGATGATTGCTTAGTAAAGGTGTATTTGGTCAGGTTTCTCCTCTGTGAAGTTACTGTTTTTTTCCTTTTGTAATTAGTAAATATTTGGTGAGTAACACACTGTCACTATGAAACTACTCTGTTTCTTCTCCAACTTTTACTCAATGTTTTTTTGTTCATTGGTGGGTCTTACCAGCAGCAATTAGAACCATTAAGTCACCATTAGAACACCCTAAGATGTTCTAATGGTGATTTATCTTATTCTCTCTGCATTTATTGATTAGAATTCTTCAGTCAGGAGGTTATCCCTCCCCCCTATTTAGTTATTCAATTATTTATTTATGACAGTAAGGACTCATAGATATTTACTTTAGTCTATAGACTACAATCTAATACTATTATTTGTTATTTGTTATTCAAATTGTTCATGCTCTGCCCATCGGAGTGCTTTCAGGTTGGCTCCTTTGCCCTTTGCCTAAAAAACTCCATCCTTTTTAGCACTTGCTTACTCTCTGATACCACATTTCTTACAATTTAGCATACTTTCTGATATTACAAGGTTCCTTACGATTTCTCCAAAGAAAGATGTGGCTAATTCTTAATTACTCAGCATTTGTTAAATAGTTTGAAGATTTTGAATAGTTTTTTTCTCCATCTTAACCATTTATAGACTATAGAAATGTTGATTATCCTACCGTGACAAAGATAAATAGTTTAGGAATCAGGGAGAAAGACAATTTTTATATTGCCTATCTTTGGTTACTTATTTATTTATTTATTTATTTATTTATTTATTTATTTATTTATTGAGACAGAGTCTCACTCTCCTGCCCAGGCTGGAGTGCAGTGGCGTGATCTCTGCTCACTACAATCTCTGCTTCCTGAGTTCAAGCGATTCTCCTGCCTCAGCCTCCCGAATAGCTGGGATTACAGGCATGCGCCACCATTCCTAGCTAAGTTTTTTTATTTTTGAGTAGTGACAGGGTTTCACCATGTTGTCCAGGCTGGTCTCAAACTCCTCACCTCAGGTCACCCGCCCACCTCAGCCTCCCAAAGTGCTTGGATTACAGGCATGAGCCACCGCACCTGGCCTTTTTTGGCTTTTTAAATGGATAACTCTGGTAAAATCTAATATGATGCTTAGAGATTCCTTATACATACAAATGGTCTAAGCTTCTAATTTCTTTAAGTAATCAGACTTCCGCTTTCTATGCCACAAAATGAGCTGGGAAGAACCCCATTTTCTCCATCTGTGTCCCTCAGCCACTCTGCTACACCCTAGCAGTTCTGGAGGTATCCCACGAACCCAAGGCTCCCCAAACACCATTTGTAAACAACTTACACTGAAGTCCAATCCCCTCATTTTACAAATAAGCAAACTGGGGCTGAGGATATAATGAGTTATCCAAACTACAGAGTTAGTCAGTGGCTAAGTTAGGAACAGAACTCTGTGTTTGGGATCTATGTAAGTATTCTTTCAGTTTACCATACACTGCTGAAGGAGGTAGGATTATTTCAGTTTCTAAATGTCTAGATTGACAGTAAGCCAATAAATGCAAGCTAAAATGGACAGAATCAAAATTAGAAAATAAACAAAGAAAATTACATTTACAATAAAATAAATGGCTTTGGGAAATTTGTTTAAATAAAAGTTGAACTTAAAGCTCACGAATGATGCAAGATTACAATTCTATCGCATACTCCATGTGGGTCACTCAAACCTTTCAAGTACTGTGTTCTATTTGGTAAATTTTATGTTCTCCAAAGGCAGGCTCATTTGTCCTGGTGGCTTTTAAGGTGAAGTAGTATCATTACGATCCCTACAGAAAACAAAAACAAAAACAAAAACAAATATATATATATATATATA